>NW_024884586.1:37609792-37815217 GCF_019232065.1 Centrocercus urophasianus
TTTTTTTTTTTTTTTTTTTTTTTTCTTAATGCTCAAAATGTGCTGGGCATTAATTCAGTTTGCCATTTTGCTCCATGAGCTACAGGTATATATAATTATTTGAAAAGACTTGATGGAAATCCCTACCTGGTATCTGCATACAAAGTGGCATACAACCCCAGAGGAAGCTGTTAATTCTACAGAACTTGTGGTTTTTAAACAGGCTTCCAGTCTCTCCTTTGAATCCTTCATGCATTTTTTGAATGCTCCTCTGAAGTTAATCTCCCTGAATGTACTACTCGTCATTTCACTCATTGTTTGTATTTATCATATTTTGAGGAAGTCCTCCCCAGAACCATATAATACTGAGTGGTAGGGTGGAGAGGCTTGGGAGAGACTTTAAAGAGAAGGACATCCTCTGTTTCATGGAACGTTACTCCTGTACACCTGTAAGATCCGTTGAAGTAGGAATCTTTGATGGAACCCGGGAAGAACTCCAAGGAAATAACACATGGTTTATATTCTCCTAGCCAGGGATGTGAAATATCTGATAATAAACAAGCAAAAACAGCAATATCACCAACTGGAGATCTAATTATTTTGATTACACACAAAATAACTTTTGTTTGCTTTGTTTGGCCCAACTCTTTAAAAGCATCCTTTTGCATTCTTAAGAGAATACCTTTGGTAACATCCTAGCCAAGTTCAAGTAGTTACAACTGAACTCCAAAGTTATAGTCGAAAGTCGCATATTTCTAATATCTTGGTTTACCCTAAAATGTCTCCATATTAATATCTGAAGTAGTTGAGCTGTTTTGTCTCAAAGAGAGCAAATACTTTCAAAAAAACACTGATACAAAAATATTTGCAACCACAAACACTGAAAATAGATTATAATTCCAGGTTTCTTACCATTTCTAAGCTATAGAGCCTCACTTTAGAGAGCCAGAGAAAGAAAGGGATAAAAACAGCACACAATGAAGATAACTTATGGATTATAATGACAGAAAAAATACATTTATTGCATTTACTTTTTTTTTCCTTCTTCCTTTTTCTATTATTTTTTATGTTTCTTTCTTTTTCATCATGTCACACAGCAATAGCTGTGGTTACACTGGCACTGGCTACAGAAAAAGAATATTGTCCTTTAATGATGCCTTATACTGTGGCCTAGTCTTGCTCCTCCAGTACACAAACATATAGCTACTGAGAATATTTGATTTTAATGGAATAATTTTGTGAGTAAATGTTTAATAACATCCATTATATAATCATGATCTGTGTTACTGAACTTATACGTATCCAACCTAGACAACTGGCATCAGTCAAAAATTCATATGGAATCTTCATTCCAAAAAGATGCTGCTATGAAAGCTGCTCTAAAAAGATAGCTAATGGCACTGCTCATTATTAAGAAACTGGAAACAGAATCTTCTAATAAGCTATATAGAACCATTCATCACTTTTCTAAACCAGCTATGAAGAATGAAAAAAGCTTTCTATCTCAGACTGACATTTCCAAAATTTAGAAAATAATAGTTAAAATATTAAGCTGTTTCTAAGAACATAGATAGGAGAAATACATGGTTTTATCTGACTTCCACAAAAAAAATAAACAAATAGGTGACCTTCTGCTGAAAAGGTCTAATGGTACCATGCTTTCTGTAAAGATTCAGCACAAAGATGATCTCTGCCTGAGATGGGCTTTTTGCAGTCCTATGACAATCCAACCAACTTCATCCTTTCTGAAATGGGACCTCCAAAAAAGGTCCCATATACTCCAAAAAAGGCCTCTCCAATATAAAGAAAAAAATCACCAAGGAATCATTACTGAGTGCCAAAATTGGCTCAGAAATGTTTTCTGCATAGGTAATGTTTTCCTGACTGTTTTGTGCCCTCCATGGGCATAGGCCACAGGGAAGGCAAAATTAGTTCTTAGTTTAGTTGTTAAGTTGCACTGAAGCACAGCAGTATCAGCTCTGTATCAATTCTGTAGTTGCAGCTCTGTTTTCGTCGCTGCAGTTTAGGAAGACATGTAAGCTATTTTTATGGGAAATACTTCATTTTTCCAAATAAATTCGGGTACCATGAGCCTCCCTTGAAATTGACCTTGTTACCTCTGGTTCCAAATTCAGTCTCAGTTAACATCACTCATATGCACCATGAGGATTTGCAACATACTATTTTCCAATTTCCAAATGCAATTGCTTGTTCTGTATACAATATGATCAGTTAAAAAAAAAAAATGAATATGAGAGATAGTTAATTTGGAAGAAAATGCCAGCAATTTTGAAAGAAACATACTTTGATCATATCGTAAAGCCACTTACAAAGTTTACTCTCTTGATAACACTACATACACTGTTGTCCTTCTCTTTAATCACTACCTTTAATACCACAATCTTTTACTGACAGACTAAAAAAATTTCACAAATTAAAGAAGAAAAATGAACATATACAGCGTCTTATCTCCAGAAAATAGTTACAGTTGTTTCTATCACTGAATCTTGCAAATCTGGGTTTAAAAAAAAAAATCTCTTCCACGTCACTTACTGTCAGGATTTTCCCAGTAGGATGGTATAGGTCTTCACTGATAAATAAACCCATAGATGTGAGGACAATTAAATAGTGATTAGATAAGATTATATTCATAAATGATGGGTCATCACAGATGAAGCAAAAGATAAAAAAGGACATAATGAAGAGTTCACACACAATTTAACATCCCTCAGTTTATCTTACAATATCACATAAAAGCAGAGGAGTGCTCATCAAAACTAGAGTCAAAGTTCATGCAGACGATCAACTTGCAGAGTATCCCCAGTTGAAACTGTACAACTATGCACACTCCTTGGATAGTACAGTATTCACACACTGTATGCTTGATAGAAAATGTTAACACTCGTCTAAAATACAGCTTACTACAGAGCTTAAGGATCTAAACTAAATCTCTTCTACAGGCTTTAAGGATCTAAGCTAAATTGTTTTCTTTTTGTTTAAGATCACATGCTTTTCAGACAAAATAGGAACGGAACTTGAAAGAAACAAATGCTTAAACAGGGAAACCAAAGGAAGGAAGGAAAAAGGAAGAAAGGAGAGTGGGGTAGGGGGAGGGGGAAAGAGAGAACATGGGAAGTTGGAAGGTATAAGCAGCTTTTTCTTGACCTTAGAGGTCAAGTGCTTATCCCACACAAACTAATTTTGCCTTTTACCTCTTGAAGTGCTATTTCTCCTTTTTTGTTATGAAAAGCTGAAAAGTTCTCAGATCTTGTTGAAAAATTAAACAAAAAAATCCTATCAAACACTTTTGCCTCAATTTCTTATAATGCAGTGTTCCACTGAAATTAAGTGAACACCTAACAATTCTGAAAGAAAAGAAAGGAAGTAAATTTATGCAGAATGTGCTTTTGCTAGTTCAGAAAAATCACCAGAGACTGAACTTCTAATTTTAAACATTATTTGTCACAAAATTTCTGCATCTTCTAATCAAAAAGTCAAAAAAAAAAAACAACAAACAAACTGCTTTTCCCACCTAAATGATTCCATGAAGCCACTAATTTCATTATGATAACCGAATAATTTCCATATCTAATTATACTGTGCCATACATATACCCCCTTCTGCATCTCTCCTCCGAAATACTTTGTTCAGAAATGCTTCTATCCTTATTCCTCCTAAAGGTTTAATCTATCCTTTGATATCATTTGACTAGAATCATACACATCCTTACACCCACAAGATCAAAGTTTCCACACACAAGTTGTAATAAGAACTGGATAAAAAGACAATATTTATGTAAACCTCTACTGTTACAACATTAAACAGGAAGCTAAAAGTATATTTTAAAAATAATTTGATCATTCAACCTTCCTCCTTCCTCCAACCTTCCTATTTGCTATCTTATTTAGGTTCTATTTTGAACCCTCAGGATCTCGGAACATAACTTTTAACATGCCTACAGTTACTGGTGTAAAGCAGAATGTTTTATTTTATTTTTCTGTTGTTCTTCCATTTACCATTAGATGGGAGCAGTCACTTATCAGCATTGCAGATTCTGCAGTCTGCATATTATTTTATAGAATCATAGAATGTCCTGGGTGAAAAGGACCACAATGATCATCTAGTTTCAACCTCCCTGCTACGTGCAGGGTCGCCAACCACTAGACCAGGCTGCCCAGAATGTTATACAAGATGGGTTTGCTTAATATTAAAGTTGTACACGGTAAAAGAAGATTATCACATAAAAGACAGACGCCTTTAAATAGCATTCATAAACAAGTAGTTTCATGGGATGGGAGACTTATGTTGTGGATCTCACGTGGTGTTCACTAAAGGATAAGTGCAGGCTGTTACTTTTCCCTCACTAGAATATGAATAGACTCTAATTTTTTTTTAAACAAGTTATTTTCATGATGTACATACGTAGCTCTGAAAGCAATGCCTCTTATTCATTTCCACGGAAACAATAATAGATACAAAGAGCACAAGAACACTACGTGATAGAGCAAATTCTCAGCTACAAAAGACTAGTTTTCAACACAGTCACTACCATGAGATATACTTTTTCACCAGTGATGATTAAGAGCCTGCACGATGCACTCATAACAATTTGTACCAGCAGAGGTGGCCCACTGTTACCATCACCACCAATGACATGCATCACCCACCTCCTCACTGTGCTCACATCCACTGTTTGGTCTCCATAAATGTTCAGTAAGCATCAGTGAATGTCAATTGGCACAGTTGTTTTCATATGGAGAAATCCAACTAACACACACTTTAATTCAGACATCATTTTGTCAAATTGCCCCTTTGCTGCCATCTGTCACAAAGCAACAAAATGGAATAGAATATTGGTTGAAAGGTTCAGTCTCTACTGTCACACCACCAACATCCATCTCTGATGTCACAGGCCAGCATAATAAAATAGGAAGCATTACTTTCGTAGCAGTACCCATATTTTAGGCCACACTGATCAACAAGGCACATCTGCACTCACCAGTGCCAGGAAAAGACAATGGGAAAAGATGGACAAAGACAGTGCAAGTACTTTCTCTGAAAAACTCTACAGCCTGTCTTACTGTAAAGGTAACATGGAGTGGTCACTCTGGGTACCTCCAGCATTGTGATTCATTTGACCATCCTCTTTGTTGTGTGACTGCCCTGCAAATCCTTCGTCTTCATAACAGCTCATCACATACACTATTTTCCCAAATTGCTTTAAAACCTTCATAGTAAAGTCAACTGAACACACGTTGTACTTTGAGACTTTTCTCCTGGACCTGAACAATGGTCAACACAAACTCAGAGGCAGAGATCCTGTTAAGAAATTGGAGTAACTTCCAATCCAATCCAATCCAATCCAATCCAATCCAATCCAATCCAATCTTCCAATCCAAACCCAAAGAAGAGTTTAGGTAATAATCTGGGAATAGTGTCTGTACATAAAAAAATTTAGAGATGAATTCTACTTAAAGGAACAAGAAGGAAACCTAAGATCAGGTCTGCATAAAAAGTCAGAGGCCTTTAGAGGGAAAAAAAAAAATAAAAAAATCTAACCATTCTTTGTCTCACCACATACTGAGATACTGATGTCAACAACTATTTTTAACCTACCCTAAACCAAAAGAAATCTCTTCACTGAGGGCTCTTGTTCTATAAGCCTATGCCCCAAAGGCCTTTCCTTTGTATTTCCTTATGTTACAGAACCACACAAAGTATCATATTTTATTTGTTTTTACATTAAATATTCCTGGAATTTTGAATGTCCTTTCCTATCTCAAATCATTTAATCCGAGCTTTTTTGACTTTTTTTTCCCCTCCTTAAGCTGTGCATTTTTTTAAACTAAGGAGAAAAAAAACAAAAACAAAACACAACAGGATGGCTGGGCTATAAAATACATTAAAAAATACATAGAATGTATTTAATTTTCTATCTGTGCCTGAATTTTAATTAAAGCATCATACCGAATGTCTCGCTGGGTAAATTCATGTTGAAAGAAGGCCACAGGAAACACAAGGTAATTTGATAAGTTATGGTTAATTCAGAATATATCAGTTCTTTCACATATTCATTACTAATCACCTGTTAAGATTCACTATGCATTTGTTAACGCCCATCAATCTACACTTACAGTGAGCTGCAGAGCTACAGGCAAGAGGAATAAGTGGCACATCATAAGCATAAAGAGATTCTGACACTGTGATATTTGTTACAAAAGGCATTATAGCATCAAGGCCTTCAGAAGATAAGTTTTCTTTTCATAAATACTGATTTTGTGAAAGGACCCTGTAATATGCTAACGTAGATTTAACTGAAAGCACTTTATGAAAACAAACAAGAAACCCAAGCACTTGTGCAGCAGGAAATTTTGTCTGTTCCTTTTTAGCTCCTGAAGAAGCTCTTTGCTGAGCCAGCTTCCTCTTCTTCCCTACTGGCTTAGCTTTGGGCACATGGGAATGTCCTGGTTCCTCACTTTTAAGACTCATTCTTCAAGAATGTCCAACCTTCCCAAACTTCTTTGCCTTTCAGAACTTCGTCCCAAGAGACCTTGTCAACCAGGTCTCTAAAGAAGCCGAAGTCTGCCCTCTGGCCATCCTGGACATCTTCACGATGGCTATGTCTAGGATGGTCTCTGCCATCATACCACCCACATGCTCTTCTCTGTTTATATAAAAATTACATTACTCACCATTTTATTATAAAGGAAGTTGCAACTCACCTCAAATTGTAGGTGTTTCAAAATGCTTTGTAAAATGACATCCTGGAAGAGGAAGACTAAATTTAACTACTGTGTATCAGAACTGATTCTATACCATCACTTGTCCTCCTTAATCAAGAAATTAACCGAACTAAAAACTCAGTGCTATAAACTTACCTGTTTTATTATGTGCAACTCCTGAAGACAGCAGAAACATCCTTAAAATTGTGCAACTGTGATATTTAAAATCAGTGATCCCATCCATTACAACAAATTTTCCAGAGTCAGTAATCTGTAACAGGAGACTTTTTACCTGCTCTGTGTGAGGGTATTCCATAGCACCTCTCTTTTGGAACTGAGGTATTTTGGATTTCACTTTGACACCTTATTCATAGAATCATAGACCTGTTTGAGTTGGGAGGGACCCTTGCAGGTTATCTAGTCCCTGCAATGAATAGGGACATGTGCAGTTAGGTCAGGTTGCTCAGATCCCTATCCAGCCTGACCTGAATGTCTCAATTGACTGCCATCAAGTCAGACAGCTGTTTTAACACCAGTATTCCCTACATAACACTGCTCCATGTTGCTACATACTTACAGTAAGACAAGGAGAGAGCAGGAAGCAGAAACTGGCAGAAGATGAGAATAGGTATTCAGTTAGTGTTTACATCCTTTGGGCAAGGTCAGGCAAGCTACTAGCCATTTACCACATACTCCACATCCATCTTGGGAAGCATCAGGAGAGCTTCTATTTAATCAAGCACTTTGATGTCTAGGCAAGAAAGTGCAGAGCAAATGTCAAATCTGAAGCTCTATCTCCTTTATTGACTCCTCATTTACACGTTTATTAATATTTCTCACCCCCTCACTTCAGCTTTGTTCCTGTTATTCTCTGCACTTAAGGCATTACCCCTTCTTTCTACCACAGCTGTAACACAGGGAGCTCAGATGGATGGTTTCTTTCTCCTGAATGTACCTGGTCAGATCTCTCTGTCACCTTGCGCACACTGGGCTGGTGGCACAGAAGCCTGCCTAAAGTGACCTTTAGCATTTCAACCACTCCTGCAATGGCTGCAGCAGCAGGGCCACGGCCATGACTGCTGTCCTTCCCAGTGCACCAGGGAAGCAGCTGCCACAAAGCCTCCCAAGTGACCAAGCTGAGGGCTGCCAGCTCTATTTCCCTTTGCCCTGGCAGACAGCAAGCTTGCCTCCTTGCTGCCAGCTGCCACAGAGATTATGCTCACCAGCACTGTACTTCTGACCCTGCGAAGATCAGCAGGAGCAGGCTGGTGTCTGTCTCAGCAGTTTAAAAAACTTGACAGCCAGTACTGGCTAGCATGAGCTCTGGCTGCAAGGGATTAGCACTTTCCACTTCATACAGCCAGTTACTGCAGGTGAATGGGAGGGGGTTAGGAACAGTTAGAAAAGCCCATACACATCTGTTTGCAATCAACTGTTAATTAGTATGAACGACATTATTTAATCTGAGCTGTGTACAACAGACTTCTTATAATACAGACCAGGTGTAGCAAAAAGCTACAAGATGCTATTTCTTTCATAAGTACTTATATTAGTTCTCTATAGACAGTGAGTAAAGATCACAACATGAGCCTGGGAAATCAGTTTAGGAGGTGATCGTACAGCTCAATGCTTCTCACTTTCTTTTTTTTTTCTTTCTTTGAGAACACACAGAGACGAGCATGGATACAAGTTGCTGTGCCACGCAGAGTTGAGCTGCAACTTACTATTGCCATAACTGTGTGCAGTTTGACTAGCTGGCCAAGGGCAAAACATAGTAAGGGCTTATTCACAGGTGATGGTATCAGGTATCAATATATTTACACTTCTCCACTGACATAGCTCGGAAAGGAACTTTTAATTTCAGATTTAAAATTTCTGCAATCCAATGGTGTAATCTGTACAAAGATTTCTTTGTATTACAGAAGCTGTTGGGACAATGTCTTAAAGATAAGACTTGTGTCGTTAGCACAATAGCATTAACTTATCAGTATAGGACAGTAGTAGTTGCCAAATGTTGTGGGGAAGAAACAAAAGTAGGCCAGTGAAATAAGATAATTAAAACAAGCAGTGGAAAGTTGAACTTAGTAATGACAACGGCTGCTTAAAATAATGAAAAATAGTATTTAAAGAGAAAAAAGAAGTGAGAAATAAAGGAAGGTCTTATATTAGAAAATTTAAATTCAAATGAAAGAAATCACTGGGGATAATATTGCTCTGCTAAGTTCAGTTCTCATCAGAAACTCAATTATGAAAAAACAAAAATCACTGGGAATGCTACAGAAGGTTGTAATGAGTGTGCACTGCCAAGTCCATTTCTCTTATCTCAAGGAAGCTGTGAGAGCATTCCAAATAATTACTGTAAATAGTACACTTGCTTCCCATCACAGAATATCTAAAGGCCAGTGGTGTCACTGAATCTAATCTCTGTGATTTTCCACAAACAAGGTATTGCTTTTTATTTTCCAAATTTCTTGCTACTACTAGATGTTCTCTTTACTTTCTGAGACCTGAGCTCTTTAGCATCTAAGAAATGCAGCACAGGAACAACATATGCTTCTCTACAAGCCTAATCTAAAGGACCTGCTGCTGCTGGAAAAAGGTTTGTATTGTTTGGTACCTGTGAGTCCTCATATCACTGCAGGCTTTTAAGAAATTCACATTTATTCACTGTGAAATGGATAACAGCTAGCAAATATCTTCATATAACCAGATACAAACATGTAATTGTTCTTTCTCACCATTTTTCCTCGCTTGGGACTGATGATCTAACACTGAAAGGCTGATCAGTCATTATCAAACTCATCAGCTATCCAGCCCCCTTCTCTACTTGCAAAGCATGGAAGACATCTGTAATATTTAGGACATCTGTGTTTAAAGAAGGCTTTGGCTTTCTCTCAAAATAGTTTTTCATCATACTTGACCCTGCAGTAAATCTGTAGCAACAAATCTCATTTTGCAAACATAGAACATAAGATCACTGCAGACTGCCAACCAAAGGTTAAGGAGACACATTTCTACTCAAATACACTTAGTTCCAGAATTAGCAAAGGAAACACAGAAAGTGCTTGACTGAGTGCACGAAAATTTTTTAAAAATATATATTTTTTCCAAAGTACTAATAGCCTCTCTCAGCAAATGATGGAATGTCAGTTACAAGATGGTGGAGAAAAAACATTCAGGATGTCCCAGACAAACCACATTGGCACAGCTGTGTTAAAACAGCAGAATTTTTTGCAGTGAAGTCGAAAGCAATGCACTGTGCTGAAATCACCAAGCCAACTTGGGAAGACACATTTCTCTTAGGATGTAAGACTACTTCCTTAGTTACTGGACTTGCTTTTGTTGGTCTACAAGTAGTTGGTGTCTCCAGTTTCAGCTTTGGAATCACCTAAAAGCACTGCCTGTACAATTCAGCACAGCTCCCTATTTAAGAGGCTGGAGCTAATGAGCAAATTTGTACATATATGCAGCCCAGCACTGTTTAGAGATGTCACTGAGATCCCAGGAGTCACATAACTCGTAACCCACCGCATCAGCGTGGCAGTGAGCTAAAGAGACTCGCCGTACTGTTCTTTTTGCCGAGGAAATGGGACAGTGACTAAAACTGTGAAGGGAAATAAATAAATCAGTCCCCCTTCCAACGCCCCTATTTAGCACAAGTATGTCATATGGGTTTCTGGCTGTTCTCCATAGCAGCCACTGTGTGGCAGAACAGATCCAGGCTATGATTTTTCTTAGGCGGACAGCGAGGGTAGGGCGCAGCCCTCGGCCGCCGGCGTGGGGCGGGCGCCATCTTGTGCGGGAGGGCGGTGTCGGGGGGTGGGCCGCGGGCCGAGCACCGCCGCAGGAGTAACAGCCAGTGATCGGACAGGTGTACCATGAGTTTGCTGTAGAATTACGGACCAGGAGTTTAAAATGAAATGCATTAAAAAAAAAAAAAAAAAAAAAAAAAAAAAGTTTTGAATTACCTACTAATACTTCAGAAGTATATTAGGATTTTGTTGACATAATCATCCCATATATGCAGAGAAAAGATGGTGCCTGCTATGATGCAATGTGGGAAATAAGCGATAGTCTCAGAACTTCTGCTTAATTACTGACAAACTAAAGGACAAGGACAAAACAAAATAATAAAAACACACCTCTCAACTGAAAGCAGTGTGTCAAAACATGATTCAGGTGACATCAGACTTTATTTAGAGAACAGTGTTGAAGGTAACCATAAGAAAAAGTGATGATGAAATGCAACAGTATGAAAAAAACCACCCATTTTGCTTTGTGAAACTTTCAGGGAGCATCATTCAGATTTTAAGCAAACATATTTTATGGAAACCAGTGAGCTTTATACCCTGCTGGGGTAAGACCTATCTTACCAACCAGGTAGGACAGGTAATACATTGAAATATAGCAATATGTCAAGGATCAGAATGTTTATCTTCTGTTTTTCCTGGCATGGTCTCACAGTAAAACTGTGATATTAGCCCTGAAAGGCTACATGCATATATAGTCTTGTTTTTATAAAATATGTAGAACATAGTTCCAGCATATGAAAATATACATTAGTCTCAGTGGGATTACTTAACCTTCTTAAAATATGTGCAGAAGCCATTAGGATGACTATTTGCACAAAGATGGTAAATCCTTCACTTTTACAGTCAAAAACATTGCACAGATTGTAGGTTAAATACATTAAATAGGCACCAACTAAGCAGGACATAACAACTGTGAGAGAGCTTAAATGTTGGTTAGCTAAAGATACTATTATTGCAAGAAATTACTATGACAAGATGGATCCTGCTTCTTCGGACATCTAATCTACTGGCTACACTTCAAGAGAGAAGAAGTTTGGGTTTACATGGAATGAGGAGCCAGAATCCAGCTGTCAGCGGCCAAAGGAGTCCTAAAGCTGCCATCATGGAAATGTAAATCAACTTTGTCAGCTTTGTAAGTCATGAGCTGGCTGAAAACATTAACATTAAGAGGGTGAACTTGACCTCTGCATCGCTGCGGGTTGTTTACCTTTTCCCTGCAGATTTCAAGGTCAGTGTTCATTGCTGATCTCCACTGTTGGTCATTTGAGGAGATGTGTATTTCAGAAGTTTGCACTGTAGGCCAATTTGCTTTCTTTGATGAGGAACTGCTACTCAAGTTGGTTTTCATATGGCAGACAAAACCTGATTGCCAACAGATTTTATTTGGCTGAAGATCAGATTGTTTTCTGGAGCGTTATCTTTTCAGTAGCACCAGGTTTGAAATTGAACTGTAGCTTTTAGTTAACACATTGAGCAGGAGCTGTGGGATCAGGTCTACATACTGAGCAGTTTTTTTCCTGCAGACTCATAAGCATATTCTCCAATAGACATATTTCAGACCATTTCCACGCTAGGCTTTCTCACAGTCTTTTTATAGGAATATTTTCCAACTACAGTGTAATACATAATATTGTTAGCAACATTTGTCCATTCCCTGTGTTGTATTTGAGACACTGAACTTCTGACTGATTAGAATTATATATAACTGGGTTGGTAGTTAACTTTGTACTTTGTTGAGAACTGTAGAACAGTTACCAGCTGCTTTGGGTGAAATTCTGAATAGTGATAATTTCTTCCGTGTGTGCTTTCAGGAGATGGAATTAAGATCCAGTTTGCCTCTTAAGTACAAAGTATTGTGAGCTTAGTATCTCCGTTAGGTATCTGCACACCAGCATGTACTTATAAAATAAATGAAAAGCTAAAATTCCTAGGGGAATGAGTAAGAATCACTGTTTCTCTTCCTTGAGTATATATTACTCAATGTCAAAATGGATAAATGAAGTTAGTATTCTAGAAAGCCATTAAGCATTCAGTAGGCGTGAGAAATCTTCATTGAACAGATGTACTGTTATGAATATAGCGTTTATCAGTCTACTGATGATAGTTTACTGTAAGTCTCCTCTTTCAAAATGAAACCATATGTTGAATGGGAAAGAGTGCAAGGGTGTAAGTGGAGATAAGGCTGTTTATTAATCTATGCTGATGGGCATTTTGTAGATGAACTTTCTTCTAGTTATTTATTTTATTGTTATATTATATTGTTATACTGTTATATTTAAAAGTATTGTTAGGGGCTATATAAATTCTGATTGTTATACACAGACAAATTTAGAGACACCAAGTATAAAATGATTTAACTGTCAGCTGACAGTTCTAGAAGACAATGGGTCCTGTACAACCAGGTGCCAAAGACCTACCACATCCAGACTTTCTGTAGTTTCCATGTTCAGATGTATGCATAATAGTAGTTTCTAAGGAGTGAGAGAACTTGACTGTCCTTCTTTTCTTCACAGCTCTTGGAAATTTAGTGCTACAGAAAGTGTGTTGAATCTTGGGACACGTAAGGAAGTCACGTTTCCAGCTATTCCCTAAGAACTCTGATAAGTCTAGAAAATGTCACCCTGACTTGTGAGCTGTCATGGTGTAGGTGTGGCTTTTGACCATGTGTGTCAATCTCCTGTCTTGTTGATTGTCTCCTTGAAGCTGCAGTCTTGTTAGAGGGAGCAAGTCCTAACATAGCACAGCTAGGCACTTGAGCTATAACTCACATGGGGATAGGGGAGCAATTCCAAGGTGAAGCTTTCAGCTTTTGGCTGAAAGAACAGTCCTGAGTATTTAGTTGGTTAATTTAAATGAAAACAAGGTTTTCCCCAGAAAGCAAGGTTTTTGTTTAAAAATGTGCATTTAATAAAAATCTAATTTTCCTTTTTCAACCAATGCTGGGAATTATATTCTCTGACAAAACTACTTGAAAATAGATTTCATAACGTAGTGTAAAATCCAGACAATTTTTTCCAGATGACTTTAGTGATATTATTATTCCTAAGCTAGCCATGATAAACCTAGGAAACTCAGAATTAAGGTTAATGAAAGTCCAGCACATTGAAGGTAGTGCAAATACAGTGCTTGAGCATGAAAAAAGCTGTTAGCCTCTGCCATCTCATACTGTAACTTGGGAGTTATGAAAAAAAGTTACATTATTTTGATTTATTCCAGAGCATCTTAAAGCAGCCAGAGCCCACCGAATAACCAAGTAGTTTTCAAAAATACTTGGTATTGACAGAGTAGCATAAGTGTCCAGCCAAGCTCAGCTTAGCTGCCTGTGTCAGCTTCCAGATACCTTCTGTGCTTCTCTGCTCTTCCCTGTCCTCTATACACAGCTGTCTTACAGGCCTTCTACCAGGTTCGTACACAGACCCTTCAGTTAACTACATCTCTGCACACATAAAACAAATGTGTAAACTCACACACAGTTATAAGGTTGGGTTTTTTTTCTGATTTTTTCTTTGTGTAATTAACTGAGTATACAACAAATAGTTTCTCAAGAGCATACATGAAATTAATGCTGCTTTTGTAATTTCATAATACAAATGGTGAGTGTATTTTCTTTAGGAATGTCATAGCATTAGAAGTTACTTTTCAAGAGCAACTGCACGGGTTTCAAAGGGCCATTAGCACCACTGAAATGCTCCTTCTCAGCATTTCAAGAGTGAGGCTCTGACACTCTTGAAGAGGGCCACCTCCCTCAGTCTCATTGTTAGAGTAGGATAGATTTGTCTTATATCTGACATTAATTTTGATCACAATGCTGTCTAGTATGCCTGGAGTTGGAAGCTATTTTCAAAGAGGGCAGTTCTACAGAAGTTTGGAATTACTGTGAAATGAAGAGGATCAAACTTTCAACTACAATGTTTTTCACTGCATTTCTTGAATTGTTTTTAAATCCCTGACCCCATCTTGAGTGATTGAATGTGGTGAGAAGTAGTTAACATTTTCTTCCCGAATCTCTCCGTATTATTTTTTCAGTTCCATCAGTTACATCATTAAAATGCAGGGGCTTTTGTGGTTTCAATGGGATGTAATATTTTCAACCCCCAAACTTGCAGGTTTGGCTGCAACTCTGGTTCTTCTCCTCAGCTATCCACAGAGAAGTACTTTAAGTAAACCTTTGTGGTAATGATAGTAATGATGGAAAGGCAGAGCTTTTTACATTGAGATCTTACCTTGAGGCCTAAGCTTTTTGCAAAAAATTAGCAATGGAGCTGAGTAACAATTTGTTTTCTCTATTCCCTGACAAAGGTTGTGAAAGAACTTGACAGTATATACTGAAATAAGTTACAGTTCTGTTCTATTTATTGTGCACTACTTTAGATGCAAAACCTGGAAGCACTCCTGGCCATTGGCTTTTTAACATATATAAATTCTCGTTCCAAGACATCTGAATAATTAAAAAATTAAACAATATTTACTGCATATTCATTATCATCTGTTAAACCTCCGTTTATGGTTTCTGTCAAGATTTTTCATTCTTTATGTGCTCAAAGGGAAGCCCACATGACAAGCTGAGAAGAAGTGAGTCACTGGTGGTGGGAGAATTCAACAATACAGCACCACAAGTGGAGATAGGAAATCAATAACCGCATTAAACAGTTTGTGAAATGAACTAGAAGCTGACTAAAGCAAAATATGATTATCACAGTTGGCCTTTATCCAGAACATGCAATTTCTAGTAATTATATATTCAGTAGCCAAAAAATTTTTCTTTGTTGTTTTTTCATAAAACAAGAACAAAACTTTCATAGTAGTTGGTAACTAAAGATAGAAAGGATTCATGGGGTTTTATGGCAGAATTCTCACTGAAAGTGATTAAAGAAAAGTTTCTATACTACTCGGTGAGAGTATCCGGGGTTATTCATGAGGCAGGTGCTCAAATGATGTCACAGTTAATGTTTAGCATCATTTTTTTCATAGGCCAAATCCTTTCACACCCTTTTTAAACAAAATGTTGGCATTGCACCACACGATACTGTAGAAGAAGTCAAGATTATATGCCACTGAGACAATGTCACATTGCCAACAGGAAGCTCAATAAAAGAAAAAAAAGTTTCATTGTGTTAATCGAGTATAATAAAATCAGAAAATCAACATGAGACATGGTAGGCCCAGTCCTGTTATACCTGGGCTTGTTTGGGAATCAGCAAAGAGGTGCCCATGTGTCAGACTGACAAACAGGAGTGGTAACAGATGGGCTTTGAAATTCAGAACACGCTTAATCAGTTTCATCTGGAAATACAGACAATACTGTAAATGTGAATTGACTGGGATTGATCTGTAAACAGATTAATTTCAAAAAAAGCTCCAGTTCCCAACTGGAGGTTACAGTAAATTTGGGAAGATCTATCAAAAGCAGTGCTATTAAACTTTACTTCATGGTTGTGTCTCGTTAATGCAGAACTTCTTGTTAATGCAGAACTTTTTTATTATTATTATTTCAAGCAGTTACCTTTTGCATTTTAATAAGTCAAATCACTTTCAAGTTGAAAGTAGCCACCAGTTCATCAGTTTAAAGCAACTACAGCTTTATACATAAAGCAGAATTCCTTTTGCTGTTGCCGGTGTTTTGTTTCCATAATTAGTGTAGCTCTTCACTGTGACTAAATCCTTGCAGCATCTCTGGACAGAAGCATCAGATTCCTGCTTTTAAGTCAGAAAGAAAACGATGCTACTATGGGATGAAACTTAAAAGGAAAATTAAAGAACTAAAATCATTTCCACAGATTTTGGTACCATCCTGCTCATTTCCAGGAGAGAGAGTGGAATGAATTCTATCCTGGTTGTATACCAACATGATTGTAGTGGAAGGATCTTATCTTATTTCATTAAATGTCACTGTTAACAGCTAAATGGATGAAGAAGGGCTTGGACAGTGAAAATCACTGAGGAAACCTCCAAAATAGGATGAAAACAGCACTTAATAAACCTTTTCACTTACTAATCTAATGGTACTTTGTAAGCATGTATTTCTGGCTGGTAACCTGAACGGGAAGCCTGTGCAGACCTAGCACACACTCCTTAAAATAAAGGGTGCCCAAGGGCAGATGGTGACCTGACATATTCCATGGCTGAGGCCCATGACTGAGGAATTCAGTGAGCCTTTGTTTCAGCTTCTTTTTCATGCCTTAGGTAGTAGAAAGCTTTTAAAAAGCAATGCCTATGGAGTAGAACGGTGAGGAGTTAATGCACTGAATACAGAATAGAGATGCTGTGACTGCTGAAAGCTATGGTAGTACTAACCTTATATTTTGCAATGTGAAGTTCTTGTCAGGTTTGATTCTGAGAAAAGCTAAACTTTCTTAAAACAATTTAAAAGCCAAATGACAAAAGGGCTTTATTTCGCTAAAAACTTTTCATATGCCATTTTCTGACCGCTTTTAATTCTTTTTTTTTTAGCCCAGCAAACTAAGTATGTTAAGAAAAACACTTTTTCACTTATCTTCAACAACAGTCAGGCTTCAAGGCACTTAAGGTTACATCCGAACACGTTCTTGCTTTGGTATGTTATAGAGGTGTTGGTGTGTCACTTATCAGTTGAAGTAACAGAAGCAGTATTTCCCAGGTGAAGCTTCTTTGTCAGCTCATCCTTAGTAGACACGGAGAACAATCCTTCTGTGTCTTTTTTCAGCAGACTTTCACATATTAGAATTTTATCTCTGTGCCTTCTCTTTGCCAGATTAAACAACTCAGGACTTTCGGTTCTTACAGGTCAGGTTTTGTTGTCCATAACCTTGTTTCTTCCTCTGTGCTTTGTCTTGAAAGATGATGACCACAGCTGGACACCGTCCTCCAACCGAGGCTTTCTCAGCACCGATTTCTCTGCAGCGATTTGTACGTGTGTCTTCTGCACAAAACTCTTAACTACGGTCTCAGCATGGCATTTCCTTTCTCTGTAATGGTATTGTTTTGCAGTGCCTGTTAAATATCTTTGTTCCCAAGCACAAAATATTAGTTTTGCATTGAATACCTGCAGTGTGTCAATTTCTGCCTTCAGTATGAACATTTGAGACCGTTGTACTATATTTTTGCCTTTATTACCTCCTTCCCGTACATTTGAGCAGCATGCTAATTTATCACATGGGGATACGTGTTATTACTTTCAAAGTAAATATAATTTGAGAGGCCTGCAATCAGTTTGGATAAACACAGCAATTAAGCAGTTTACTTCAGCAACCTAGAATATTGTTTCTGACGCAACTGACAACTATGCACTCAAAAATCAGAAGAATAAAAAAACCAAAGACATCAATTTTATCATTCCCTTGTGACTGGGATAGTGGTACTAAGACCTGCTTTGTTTCTGTCTGGTAATTGGAATGCTCTGTAGTCGAGCACTAGCTGACATTACAAACGCCATACTAAGCTATGTTCTCTTTGCAGTTCATGTTATTTTGCACCTTATTTCTTCGTATACAGCCAATATTAGGAAAAGATTTGCTGCTGAAGAATGTTTCTGTGAAAGTAGTCAGTATGTGCTTGTAGAGACTGTGTACCTGGAAATGAATGACAGCTTGGTACCTATCAAAATGCCTGATTAACAGAAGTAGACAATAAGAATTCTGGTTCTCTGAGCAATGTGTGCTATTTAGCTGCCTGGGATTTGAAGAAAGTTTCAGCTTCTTTTTTGGTTGGTCTCAGCGAGCTCCTCTAAATTAAAATATTTTAATATACTGTTCATTCCCCTTCTAGAATTTTGAATTCAGTAATTTTCACTTTGACATATAGTGCATTTCTGTTATATAGCCAGCCTAAATTAATCTCCACTAAATAGAAGGTATGTGCCCATTAAGAGGCAATAAAAGCCTGAAGCTCCACACTGCCAGGAGAGCCCTCAGGAGTCTGTGGGCTTCCAGGATTTCCAGACTCCTGCTTCCCTGGGAATGATGTGAAATGACTGCAAACTGTATATGTTGCAGATTCAGAGCCTTTCAGAGTGTGGGTAGATGAATATTTTTTAATGTTCCACATTTTCAGAATTCCAGTCTTGGAAATAACATGTGCTGCACAGCTGTACTTGGTTGTGTACTTGTGGTACCTGCAAGGCCAGGAGTTGAGAACTTCTTACATCCCAGCAGGTTGCCGGATTGAGAGTTTGACAGATGATTTTCCAAGCATGCATTGTTGGCGCTCCTGTAAAATACTGAGGATTGTAGGAACTTGAGATCTGCAACACAAAAGCAGTTTATGAGATTATCTGCAAGCATACCATTAAATATTACATATTGTGATCAAGTCCCATGTCCTGCAACATGCAGGACCTAGCAAGCAAAGTCCTATGATTTGGCACAAAATTCATGCAAGATGCATAGCAGCTATTCACCACCTGATGCTTCACTGCTTTGTCTCAAGCCTGTCCCAAAGAGCCCACAGTTGAGGAGCTATCCCACTTGTATGGCTAGTTTCATTCTTGTTTTTCCCACTGTTTAATTTAACAGGTGAGAGAAGACACCCTTGGATATAAAGCATTGCATTCTTTTGCAAAGATTGTTGAACAACTTCAAGCAGTACTTTCAGGGATATACAAGGGTTATATTCGAACTTGTTAGAACTACAACTTGGTAATCAGTTCTGCATGCTTTAGGCCCTACCCTTCCTATAAATGTTTTTCACCTTTGATTCTGATAACCCATATAATTTTCATTTGCCATATGATAGATAAACAGGCACTGAAATATGGAATTGAATCAAAAATTTAGCTTTTAGATCAAATTTGGTTAACAAAAATGTTATTAAACATCCTCTACAGTTAAATAGTTATTGAACAAATATTGCATGAAGAAATTCAATCTCACTCAAAGTAAATACGGGCAATCTATTTGCCCTTATCTAGTAAATATAGGCATTGCCCAAAGTCAGAAATAAGTCAGAAATGCAGGAGCTCAAATGAAGAAAAAACAAATATCTGAAAAAATCATTGCCATTTTATATGTCTGGAGGCATGAGGAAGAATTAAAATGGAGAAAGCCCTTCATGGATCCGCAGGAGTGTGAAAGACTATGCAGAATAACTTTGCATCAGTCCATTTCACATTTTCCCATTTTCATATGAGCTGCTAAAAGTGTATTTCCAGCCATAAACACTTGTTTCTGAGACCCTGGTGCAGCCTACTGAAGTTTTCCAAGGGATGAACAGCAACAGTCACAATCTTCTTACTTTGGAGTGGAAGACTGTAGTTTCTGAGGCTTGTGTGTTCAGACAGAGGTGAGCTGGCACAGTTCTACCAACACACAGCCCAGTTTGTATCGCAGCAGCTTAGGACCTGCGCCAGGACCTTAGACTCATAGCTTGCTCTGCCAAAAATTCCAGATGCAGTTGCCATGGCTGTTACTCTCATTGCTTTCAGGGACCAAGCTAATGCTTTGATCTCTTTATATGGATGGACATTTGCAAACGGATTTGACAAACGTTTCTGAAACACAGGAGAAAGTTGTCATTCTGATGATCTTCCAGTGGCTGATGAAAGGAAGTAAAACAGCTGGATGTGTTTGACTACGCTTTGTCTCTTAGGCAACTAAAAGAGGTGCAGGCAGGGAAAGGGAATGAAGTGCTGATGAAATAAAGTAGCTGAGAACAAGTGAATGCCATAAATACCCCTCAGCTGGACAAGAATAGCAGTACCTGCTGTCTTTTGGAAAAAGAGTATTTACGTATTTATTTTTTTTTTCATTCTCAAGACAAGAAACAATACTGCTCAATAGAGATTATCAAATCCACACTGATGTCACATTTGGTCCTCTGTGAATTTTGGTGTTACATGCAGACTTAATATCAGAAATTGTGATATTGATATTGATAGTGATATTGATATATAACACACTTAAAGCTGTAATTTACACACACAGTACAATTTGTCCACAGTAAAGAATGGTAGTCAGCAGGGTTGCATTTGGTCTACAAAACACTTAGCATGGAGAGACAGCCAAGTCTCACAAGTTATAGCAAAGAACTAGAGCCTCAGAGAACCTCTTCTGTTCCCAGATCTGCTTCACCTTAGCACAGGAGCTTCAGTGAAGTGCCCTAGTACCACCAAGGCTCTACTTCCTGGCTTTTGAAATTCCTCACTTCTGTTTCATGGGCATTCTGATTTCATGGGCACTCCTTTCCACACAGATATACCAGCTTGGTCTTGAAAGCTACTTGTGTTAGAGACAAACTCAGATTTGATCATCAGCTTCATCCAGAATTCCAGGGCTTGTGCTGCTCTTAAAACAAAACAACAATTCTAAACCAAAAAACCCTAAACTTTTGATATTCAAGTAATTTAATTTTCAGGAGGAACTGACACCATCTAATCACCCACTGTGTGCAGTAAATCTAGATCCACAAGCTTAAATTCTCTATACGGCACGTGCTCCAAAAGCATGTCAAAGTACCTGGTTGAAAATCCCAGCCCCTCCTTCCAGGGCTCATCAACATGGGAGTCAGAGCTCTCCTGGTGGAACATATTGGTTTCCAGCCTTAGCACTGTGATAAACATGGAAAGGCTAGGGTGTTAAAAAAAGGCATTATCAGGGCCTAAGAACTGTAATGGATTCCTAATTATATTCACATGCTGACGAACAGAGGAGAATCTGATGTCTGCTGCTACTGCTTGTTTTATTACCTAAAATGAAGCTTTAGGAGCATTTCTTCATACTAAACTTAACTTAATTTCTGCTTCTGCTTTTATTAAATGGTGATTTCAAGGTAAATCAAAATTCTCTACAGCCAGGAGATCATTAAAACAGCACTGCTGTGAGAACGTAGTAAGTGACCAGCTTGAGAGCATACTGCTCTAAAATACTTTAAAGGAAAAGAAGCATCTTCAGAGAAACTGCTTAAGCTGCCCTGAGAACCAGTGCTGGTGAAATTGTGATCAGCAATGATAATGGTGCGAAAAACTTCCTGATCTGAGTGAGATAGCTGAGCCCAAGGATCCTGAAGCACCACAGCTTGTTTTTGCTCATTCTGTCCAAGGCTTACAATAATTTTTCAGCACATTTATCATCTCAATCAAATTTGACTGATAGTAGAGATGTCACCTCTTTTTCCAAAGGTTTCAAGCAAATAAAACAAACAAAAACAACCACCCAACAGTCAGGTAGAGAAGGGAGTGTCACTTCTCAGTTTCCCAGCTCATTTTTCATTAGAAATCAGAGAATCTGTCTGGAAGAGAGACGCTGTTAGTTCCTGAAGTGCAGGAAAAAGATTCAGTATGTTCTACTCCTATTTGATGCAGGAGTCAGTCAGCCATGAGAAACTATCCGTAGGCAATCAGGCTTAACTAGATTGAGAGCTCAAAGGTCAATGGGCTCATCAGAATGAAGCATTATTTAATTACATAACAGATGAATTCAGTCTCATAGCAGGGAAGTTCTGACAGAACATAAGCAAATATCCACATGCGTAATCAGCTATGTAAGTCACGTCAAATTAAAGCTTTGTCAATAGTTACAGGCACATTACATTGTTTTTCAAAACAAAAGTGCTTTTATTCCACCTCCTTCACTACCTCCCTTTAACAATCACTTAGCCAATCTGTCCTTGCTTCACTAAAGATAAGCACAAAAAATATTTGAAGGACTAATAGGTGCTAATGCAGGGGAGACCCAGCCCTGTTTTGGGTGTAACGTGCCATTTTCTTCTTTTGCTCTCTATCACAAACAAAGAATACTTTCTTTTCTATGACAAGAGACAAAGGTTGGCTAGATTTAGAACTCATATTCCTATAACTCTTATTTTTCAATGGCTCCTAAGCTATCTTAATGTTCTGCTTCATAGAAACGTGTCAACAATAGAAATTCCTGCTATGGAAAATTTCCCTAGTTAGCTGCTCCAGAGCTCTAGAGAGTTTCTCAAGGGAAAGGTAGAAAGTACAATATAACTGCACCTCCCATTGGCATTTGGCATTTCAGTCGCCAGGCTAACAGGTGCTTCGCAGGTCATACACACAGGAGGAGGCACAGGCCTCTCTCCTGCTGGAGCTGCAGATCTCATCACACTTCCTCCTTGTGTAACATCACAGATAAAGGCAGTCGACCAACCTGATTGTCATCTAAGGTCAGCTTGCTCCTCCTCTTCTTGCCATTCAAAATGATTTCCTAAGGTAAATTTTTGAGGAAGAAAAATTCTAGCACAGACACAAGAGGTTGCAGCTGATTTAACCCATTGCTGTATTCAATGGCAGTAGACAGCACAGAACTCAGAGAGCTTCAAAAGAACCATACCATCCAAGTTGCAGCCAAATGTAGCTCAGGAATGCTGAGCATCAGACATGATCCAAGTCCTAGGATTGAAAGCCTCATGACTTTAGCAAGTTCTTTAAACTTCAAAGGAAGGGAAGAAGTGCTGTTGGTCCCAGTACTAGCTAAAGAAGGGAAATATTACTGGATAAACAGAATGTTAGTTGCAGAAGCAGACATAATTTGAAGAACTATGTGTGCATAGAGAGCAAGAAGAACATTCCACAGGCAAATAAAAGAAGTGAAAGAAATGGCACAGTTAGACCAATAGCAGAATAATCAGTACAGAGAATTTGTTTGAAAGCCAGTGAAATCTATGCAAAGAATGGCATTACATGTAAGAGACACAAATCCATTTTCAATGATGCTAAATTTCTAGAAAAACGTGGACAGATTTTTAGCTATTTTTAAAATGTTAAAAAAATTAAGCTGTCTGTGACCTTTTGGAAGATAAATCATACCATCACAATGCTGAAATAACCAAATCAGCCTTGAAGACCGGTTGCTTCTGCTGAATACAATGGGAGTTCTGCCTTAGACTGTGAGAGCCCACAGACTCTCTCTCGGCATAAGCTGGAGAGAAGAATATAAATCAGCTGGAGCAATGTTTGTGGAACATGGTGCTGATTTTAGTGATGGCTTTTTCCATACACCAAGCATGAGATCATGTACAGGGCTCTATTTACATGGTGATGTAATTTTACAGCAGAAGCTGGAAAAACAAGGAGGGTATATCATGTCCAGCATGATTTATGCCAAACTTTCCACAACTATGCAGCCTCCCTCCCATGTCATACATATTTTGGCAGGATGAAATTAAGAAATGGAACAGCCCTGCCCCCAGTTTCTAGACAACCTTATGCTTTGGCTGCAAAAGTAACTCATAACTCAAAAGCAATCTCCATTGGGCAGACAGTCTTTAAGTCAAACAGCACATGTGTTTAACTGAACGACAAAATTACCTTTTGTTTTATACAAATGTCTTCCCAGCAAAAGGACAATCCAGGGCTGTCTAATTGATTTAGCAGGATGGCACTATCTGCATGGTGATCACAAAAGGCACTCAAATAGAGTTAATTTCCAACTAACGTTTAATGGCATTGTGGTTTACAAACTGCTACACCCACTCATCTTTTGAGGTAGAATCTTGCATTTTTTTTCCTTAAAAGGAATGCCATGTCATGCCACTGAGATATAAAGACTTGAAAAATGAATTTGTTGGTCTTGTTTGCGTACAGAATGCTCTTAATCATAAACAAATAAAACAGAATTGTTTAATTTAGTAGTGCAATTATATACACACATTCTAAAAAATCTGAATAAGTTTAGTCTAGGGGTGGTTCTAAGTAGGCACAGATCTCTCTAGGAATAACATATAATGCAAGGCCATAACTGTTGTTCCAATTAACCTGCACACATATTGTGCAGATTTAAATAAAACCCATGCAGCTTCTGAACCTCTATTATTTTCTAGAAGTAGAGTGAGTCCCTAACTAGAAGCAACAGGAAATCTAACTATGAACCATGAGTACTTTGTATCTACAAACTATGTGACAGCTTTCACAATAGTATTTTTTGAAACGTCAGTAAACCTGGATATAACCTGTAATGAAAAGAGTAGCTGAAAATGCAAGCATTCAAGGGGCAACATGGAGCTGTCGTTCTTAGAAGAGTGCTCTGAGACATCTTTTTTCCTACTTTTGCATGCATCCTTGATTAAATAAGCATCTTTGCTAATTTATGTTTTCAAGTGATGCATCATTTTTCTCTTCAGGAAGACTTTCCTAAATCTTTACTTTCTCCTAAATCTTCAGCAACAGTGTTGGAAACATATCTGTAGAGAGATAAGAGAAGAAGAAAGATAGAACTTTTTCCTGAAGAAGATGGAATTTCACACTAGTTGAGTAATTTCAGATCTGATGAGCAATGGAACAAACTCTTTTCTTTTCCCAACTATTAAGAATTCATAAAATTATGACATGAATATACAGCAATATATACAGCAATTCCCAACACAGATGAAGAAGGCCTTAGATTACATTGTTCACAGTGCTATAGGAGCTGTATACACCTTACAGAAGAAGCCATAGATATCCATGAGGTGTTAGCTATCAACACCCACACACACAACACCACATCAAAAATTGTTTCATTCTCAGCATTTTCTCAGAGAAAAAAAAAGTAGGACTTGAATTTCAATTTGTTATGCTGGTAAACACTGGTATACACAATTAAAAAAAATAAAAGGATCATTTTGTGTTTATAACTTTTATTGTAAACACACAGATTAAATATTAACATAGGAAAAATGAGACATTACTAGTTAGGCCTCCTAAAGGCTCAGCACCCTGAAACAGCCAATGAAGTCCATTTTACACAGTATGCACTGAGTTGGCAATCATTGCAGAGCCACTTTTGTGGTAATTGAAGCCTCCAAAACACTGGAATATTTCCTGTCCTCCCTTTCAAACAGAACAGCATTTTGCATAAGGAAACAGTTAGTTCGCACTTTTGTTTACTGCAATACAGCCACAATGAACAGAAAGATCCTGTATTCAAGTAGAGAACTCCAAGAACATCAGCTTAGTCCAATTCCTTCTTTCATTTTACACAGCAGGCCAGGCTCATCTCAAGTACTGTAACTGTGTGGATGCTGACATCTCCCTGTACACAGCAGGGGGGTTGAAACTAGAGGATCATTGTGGTCCTTTTCAATCCAGGCCATTCTATGATTCTACGATCTCATGTCCAGATACACTGGGCCAACTGGGATCTTTGCAAGGAGCATCCATCAAAGCAAAAAATCAACGTCTGTTCTCCAAATAACATGCAAAAACCATTTCACTTCATATATGAGAATGTGTCCAAAAGAAGATTATGTACAACTCAGGGAAAACCCTTTTGTTTGCCCATTTTAAAAATCATTACAAAAAAATAAATAAATAAATAAAAATCAAGATGGCTGAAATTTTAAAAGCTTGAATTAACAACTAAAAAAAAAAATTGAAGAGATTCCATTTCTTCTCTTGGCCTTTATTTGAAGTCAGAAAGGCCGAAATAAAGAAGCTTTGAGCTCTTTGCTTAAAAACAACATGCCTTCCTGTTTCAGTGCTTTCTCTGCCCCCCACTGTTCCTTTGCCTTCAAGCAGTGAGCGCTCTCACCACCACTCCAGTTCTTGTGTCAGATGTTTGAATGTGTTCCAAGTTATAAAAAAAGATACTGTTATTCACTGTCTACACAAACACGTATTTGAGCAGCTCACACGGGCAGCGCTAGATGTGTGATGGATTTAATGGAATATATTTTTGTTCGATCCAGTAGTTAACGTAGTGCAAAGGCGTCTTTGCTTTTAGATGCACATTTCATCTATTACATAATCAGCATTTCTCCCTTCTTAAAAATAGCTATGAATAGACTCCAGAAAATATGGGGACTAGTAGAAAAATAATCTTAGGACTTTGTAGGAAAAACACCATTTGCAGCAAAAATATGGTAATCTCTTCTTGCTTGAAACAAGTAAGAAATATATACTTCATCAGTAAATATTTGCTTACTCCTTAAGAACATTAGTCTGGCTTTTAGTAAAGTAAGCAAATGGTAAAACAATGTTGATTAGATAGGAACTTATTTACATGTAAGAATAATGCATAATAAACTAATTTATGAAACAAACAAACAAACCTGACTCTGATCTTAAGCAGCATTCTCTAACAGTATTCCCCTTATTCCTTCCAGCACTCACAAAACAGTGAGGCTAGAGGGCCCCACTTAAGAAGATTACAAATAGTCAGAGAAACTTTTGTATTTCAGTTCCTCTGTTTAGAATAGAGAGAAGGATGGATGAAAACCCAAGATACTGGCATGTCGGTGCGCTGTACAACTCTTCACTGGAAGCAGAGATTAGAAAAGCCTTTAGGTGCTGCATTATTTTACAGTTCCCTTCAGGCCTCCTGCTACAGCCACAGCTTTCCCACCTGCTGAGGCACGTTACTCTGGCCAAATGCTGTCAATACAGGTGTGGCCTGAGGCTCAAAAGTGCCTAGGTTCAAGCTGCTAACCAAGCTGATTCCACATGGGCTGTGAAGTCTGCCAAAGACATGACTGCAGATGTGAAGATGAAGTCTGTAAATAGTGCAAATGATGTTGATTCACACTCTTTCTCTCCAGTACTGGATTTCTATACTCTTACAGAGCCTAAAAAGGAAAAAAGAAGTGGACTTTCTAAAACCGAATGAGTTCTCTTCCCATTTCCTAAGTCTTCCTCTCAATAGTATTTAGGCAGTATTTCTCTTCAGGAAATTGAGTTTTTCCAGTTAACATGGAGGTGTGATAGAATGGAATCCTTTTGAACAGTTTGTGTAGACAATATTTTTTTCTTTTTATTTATATTATTTTGAAAGACATAAGAATATCTTTGTGGAAAAAAAGTCCTCAGTTTCATCTCCAGTCTTCAAGACGGACCAATGCTGTACCACTTAATAACAACTTTTTCAGGATTAGCAATAGTATCTTCCCACTGCTCTACTGCTTCACTGTTATTGCTGTCAGAACTTATCCAGACCTGCAAGGAGAAAAAAGAAACAAAACGAAGTTTACCTGATGTAACACAGAAGTGCAGCCTATGTTAGTTCCAAATAAATTCCATGGAAGTGTAGAATGAGATGCGACACGTAGACTGTGACCAAAGCATTAACAACAAATACAGTTCTGTCAGGACTAACATAACTTGGCTTCCAACTGGGAACACAGGGAGTCTGGGTTTATATTTAGTCGCTAAACAAATAGGAGTTTAGAAAGCTCACTACACTCTAATGTTTTGCTAGTTAACAAAATGTTTTAGGTCAAGCATTCCTTGCTTCATTCAAATTCATGTGCTGGGGTCAAGGGCCCATGAGGGCAGCGATGACTCTCTGGACCATGCAGTCAAACTCCAGCTGGCTGCAAGCCATCTGGCACCCAGATTTAGCTGTCCAGCCTTTTCATGAGCATTTAAAATCACACACTCCAACAGACAGGGCCAAACCTGCATTCCACAGAGGTTACTAACGTGCCTGTAGCACACATAGTCACGCAGTAAGAGTCCATCTCTTCACAATATTAAACTAATGGATAGAAGCCATTAAACAAGGAAATAAGGTACAAGAAGGAAGTTTCCCCCTAAAAATTATCACCAGCTTCAACTGCCAAAAAGAATTCTGATTATGTAAGTAGGTATCATCATTTATGGGACTCCATTTCCTGCACTCTTCCAAGAATGAGCCCTTTTAATACTTCTCAGAAACCTTCACCATGAAGTACATTTAGCCCACACTGTTGAGACATGATTCCTTAAGTGAGAATAATGTCTTCCAGAATACCACAGGCAGCCGATATTTCATCCACAGAGAATCAATATACATCTTGGTCATGATTAAAGACATGCTCAAAAATGCAACCTAATCAAAGTGTTGTCTGCTTTAGAACAGCATCCAATTAATCACCATTCTCTAAAGAAAGCAGTTAATAGATCTAGCCATATTCATCTTTTTCCAGCCACCCAGCCAATTGCTCAATGTACGCTTTTCCCTGAGCCATATTTTATGTCTTCATGTGTATGTGGCAATGTCTGCCTGCATGAGCTGAAACAACCTTTTCCAAATAACTGAAGAGCAGAAGTAGATCATTTGCTCCCTGTAAAATAAGATCCATGATTAAATGCAACTCATCAGATTGAGATGACCTCACATACTGTTAACTGACTGCAAAATCATACTCAATTAGTTTTGCCCCAAGGTATTACAACTGAAAAAAAACAGTTTCTTTTCCCATTCCAAATCTAATTCTACTAATAGGAAACACAGAAAGATGGAATACATGGGACATTATCCTCAATAAAATGGAGGAAGATCACATAACTCATTTCTGTAGCAGATCAGCATCTCCTAAAGTACATGTGCCCAGCATGCACAAAATACATTGCCAGAACAGGAAACTACCATTTTCTGTACCCAAGGACAGAGTAATCCACCCTTCAGTAAGCAAATGACTTTACAGTTGGAACCTCAAAAATCACTCCACATTATTAATTTATGTATATATTAAAATTCTCTTAGTACATCTATCTGATCAGAGAATGCACTGAGCAGTTGGAACAGCTAAGAAATAAAAGTAGAGAAAGAACAGGCAGGCTGATGGTAAGAGAGAGAATATGAGGACAGAGAGAATAAAAAGAGACCAGAATACCAAGTTTTATGAAGTACAGTGATTAAATAAGTATGATCACAGAAATGCTTTTGAATACATACTACAGAGGTTCCAGATGTTAAAATAAAACAAAAAAAACCCCATTCAGCCAAAAAATCGTTTTCTGTCTGTTCACATTATAACTTTTGTACACTTTCAGAATACTGTGCTGACTACGTGTCTCTCTTGCTCAGAAGAGAAATCTGCTGTTGTTGCTGTTGTATTTTTTCCTACACACATCCTCTTTCTGTGGAGGACACTGTAGGTCATGGAGCTGCTGTGAATGCTGTGTTTGTTTTCTTTAGAAAGCCTAGAGGCAAGGACAACATCATTCATGTGTTCATAAGGAGGAATCTTTCATGTAATAACTTTCCACACAAAAAAGACTTAAGGACTTCCTTTGTGAAGGAAAATCAAATGTCAACTTCCATTCTGATGCTTGTGATGTTCAAGAGCCCACTACCATTTTTTCTTGAGTTATACCAAGAAGTTTATTCAAATTCACTATTTCCCTATACAGCACCTTAAAGTATTTTTAATATGAGTTTTTTTTAAAAAAAAAAAAACAAAAACCAAAAAAAAACCAACCTTGCAACTGGATTTAAGAATATCAAGACTATCATGTTAGTTAGCAGAAACCAACCTGTCCTAGAAAGTGCTTTCTTCTCACTGAGCTTCTGCTGTAGAGTTTGATAAGAAAACTGATTCCTTGTTCAGCTTGGCTAACTGGAAAAATCATCATTTCTCTCCACTTCACTTGGCCATTAGTGGACTTGACGAGACGAGTCTTCTTCTTATAGATCAGCCCTTCTGTACTAAACATTCCAACTTTCACAAAGAAACCTTACAGAAAGAAAAAAAAAAGAAAAGAAAAAGAAAGGGAAGAAAAAAGGCACAACACATAAAGGATTACTCACAAACACATCCAAAGAGGAACTGAAATGTATGGTTCAACAATAATTTCTCAAAAGCCTGGCCAAAAGAACTGTACAATAGCTTTCCTGCGTAGTCACACACACTGAGTATGTTCACTAATGTTGAACTGATTAACACACATCCAAACAAGTGCAAGCTAATGCTATTCTATGTCAGGATTAATTTGGGGATAAAATCTCCCAGAATACGTAATGTGTAGCTTCAAACCAAACAAAATGTAATCAAATCAGACATCTATGGAAACAAGCCTTGGCAACGGAAACCTACTGCACAACATGCTAGTTTGAGGTTTGTAAGGAATGCTATGAATTGCCAACCCATTTGATCAGCAATTTACCTGCTACAAATGGCTTCAGACAGCTGATGTAACTTACTTAAAGACAGCGGCGTAGATGAAATTGGAAGATTTTGTGCTTCAAGAATTTGTAACTGAATCCTCCTGTTTATTGCTTGAAAACAACTTCCTATTTGAAGTTCTGTGCGGCATACCTACAAGCAGAAGAATGTTGCCATAACATCTGGATTAAGTTGCTTATAAACTCAGGAAATGCAGGAATTCTGTTATATGTTGGGCTCACTTGTTCCTATCTGGGATTTCCTGGACAGAAATATAAGTATGTGTTGTATATACATCCTGCAGATGCACGGTAAGTAAATGCATCTTGCACTTGTCACAGCTGCTGTACATGTGCTCCACTGACGCACTGCTTGTGTGCAGTGCACGTATGGCCCTACTGGGCAGCAGCCAAAGATACTGGAAAAATAATTGAGTCCTCAAGTTTCACCTGGGAAGGATTCCTCAGCGGTAAAAGTGGACACATACAGGGAAAACCAGACATGCAGTAGTGCACTACTGAATTGATGTGAGAGAACGGGCATGCTTTACTAACAGAAAAAAACTTTGGAATTCTCCTTCCCCTCTTTTATATTTTGCAATCTGAAAATATAAACAACTATAAAAAGACAAAGAATCATTTCACTTCTGTTCGGTTAAGAGACCCAAATTCTCTTCACACCTCAGCCACACGCATTCTGTGCAAACCTGAGAGGGAGCCACTGACTCAGCTCTGTTGGAAAGTAAGAGAAAACTGCTGTCTTGACAGGATAGTTCGTGGGCCTGCAGCATCTGAAGAGCTCTCAGATACTATAGTGAGGAAAGCCAACATGGATAGATTCAGGAGTTTACGCTAGAATGAAGTGGCATCTGAAACAGCTTTATCTTCTGCTTTCTTTGTAGAAAGTTACTGCTTTTGAAGAAATACTTGTTAGAAGTACAGATATAAAGTTTAACTTCTGTTAGAAATCAAGAGTGTCACTCATATTACTCAGACATATTTAGATAAAATTTGCTTTTGAATTGCCAATTCAAATTTAATCTGTTAAAAATACAAATGTCTAGACAATCTGTAGAAGAAACAAACAAAGTGGGAGTAGGGGGAAAGGAATCCCACTGTGAAAATGGCATTTGACAACCACCTGTTTTTTATTACTCTAATGGAAATGAACTGTCTGAATTATTACTTCACAGCATGTAATCTGAACATTAATAATAATAATATGTATGTGTTATGTGCAGTTTTAAGCCACTGAAGATCTTAGTATTTTCTTCCATAATAAAAACAAATCCCATTTGCTGTGAGCTCTTGCTGTGAGTCCTAAAAATTTTCTGATGCTTTTGTGGTATGAAAAGGCAATTACTCGGTGTCCTGAAAAGTCTTCCCAGAATGTCCCTCCCTCCAGCCATAGGCCATGTTGTTGAAAAGCTAGTTCTAGCTTTTTTTCCTAGAAGCAGCTGTGGTTTATGATCATAGCAGGGATGTGCACAGTTCAGAAGTGCCTTTGTTTTTTTTTTTTTCTTCATCTAATGTTCCTCATCCAAGAAAGGAAAAAGAAACAACCACTTTGTTGTTAACACTGAATTATCACCAAATGATTTTACTTCCATTTTCAACAGCATTATCTGGTCATGCAACAACATGCATTTATGGAATCGGCACTTACAGGTGCTTTGGAAGGAGGAGATATATCCAGCCAATGATTTGACTCCTCTGCGCTGAGCTCCCGCAATGACAAAGAGCACTCTCCAATCGTTCTTTTCCTAGGAGTCTGCGTCTGGATTTTAAATACCAGTCTGACAGTTTGAACACTTTGCAACTTAATAGCAAATACAAAAGTTTCCATAAATTCAATGTCCTAAAAAGAAAGACACAGGTAACATGATCTCAGTAAGAGAGTCCCGTTAGATTCCAAACCTAGAAACAAAGTTTTCAGGGTCCTTTGGCCACTGCTGGTGGATACCATTTCAAGCTGTCATGAAGAGATGTGTTTTTACAGTGGTAAACTCATGCGGACTTTTTATCTCGCTGTCACACCCCTGGCAGGGACAAGGTTCTGGAATCTTGTTCACTACCAGGACAAGCTGACACCTCTTCTGTGGCTTTACAACAGCATGCACACATTGTCATAGAAAGTTGTCCTGAGGCCTTTTGTTTCAGTCTCTCTGCTCATTTTACATTCTTTCACCTTTGACTCATATTATGGGTTGTTTATGTTGCTTCCCTTGTATGTATGTTTTCCCTTGTATGTTTGTGTATGTTTGGTGGCCCTGCCAGGCAGGGGGGTTGGAACTACATGATCCTTGGGGTCCCTTCCAACCCGGATGATTCTGTGATTCCCTTCCCTCCTCCTGGCCCCAACCCCTTTATCTTCCTATACTGCCATCATCAGGAATCCTCTGCCTCATGACCAATTCTTACTACTTTTTGCATGGACAAAGCACGGCTTATTTTTGCCTACTGCCTTAGCGAAGGGCTGGAAGTAGTACTTCATCCTCTACCTTCCCCAGGTGAGTTTGCATCTACAATTATGTTCAGATTTCCTCCACTCCCCCTCCATTCAATTGCCAAGACCAGAATGGTTCACAATAGTCTGTAAGTGCATCCCATAACTGTCCAGCAGATCTGGGAGAAAAGGAGGAATACAGTGGAGGGCAAAGAGGGAAGAAATTGGAACAAGCCTTGTCAAAGGATTTTGAGAAGTTGGAAATGGAAAGGAAAAAAAAAAAAAAAGAAAGGAAAAGGAAAATAGTAACTGGAACCTAGACAGTTACCACGGCAAATATAATACAGAACTGGGTGTTGGCCCATTACTTTTGGGTGGAAGGTTTCTTGGTGTTTTGTTTTTTTTTTTTTTTTGCTTCTACTTACATTGCAGCCTTCCTTTGCAGAGGATTTGAACTGCACAGGCTTGGGCAGCATGAGAATTCCCTTGACATAGATTTGAGGATTTTCCCCACAACTGGAAGGCCAGCTCAGCCCTTTGCACTACAACATTGAAAACAGAGTCAGCTGAGATAATGCACGCCACCAGCTTTCAGACAAGTTAGAAACCTAAGGTCTACACTGCCCCAGAATTATACATAATTCCTGTAATACTGAATGCAAATCAGAGCCAGGGTAAGAACTATGTCAGTTCAGAACATTTAATAATTCGCTTCTACAGTGGAGAGTAAAAGTTCTTCAGCAGATTTTAATGATTTCACTATGTGGAAGTTCAACAGCAGATAAATCATGAAATTCCTTACGTAATCTTGCAAATTTATCATTTGGTATAGTTACAAGGTTTCTGAGTAATAGAAGTTCCACTGCCTAAAAATTATTCACAATTCCTGGAAATGTATGAAGCAGCCAGCGTCACACCAGTTAACAAAAAACCCACAAGAACACAAGAATACAGCCTCAAAGTTCTGCCCTGAGAGAACTATTAGATTTGGTCAGTTAAATGGTGCCTCTAAAATTTGCTTCAAATTACTGTCTCCAAATTTCCACAGGAAAATTTCTACAGCAGGACCAACTCTATGACCTGCTCAGCTTCTTTATCCACATCCAACAGTTTCTCACCCCCAAACAGGAACATTTGACTGAACTGTGCTTATATTAATACTTGAAGGTATTATTATTAATTGTTTTTCTCCTCAAAGTATTCCTTAACCCTCATTATTCTTGTTAAATCTGATTCTCTGGTATTTGAGCAAAAAGCATAGTAAAATAGCCATTTGAATAAATTATAATCTGGTTGTTAATATTCGCTTATTTATATTTACTGACATGCAAAACTGTGATCCAGATCTGCTCCACAGAAGGAACGTAGCACAACTTTACATTCAGTCTTCCAAAGTCTCGTTCATCACCTGATAACGTAATGGTATCTGTGGGGAAAAAAAAAGGCCAATTGGTGTTTCCAGAAGCAATGCACTATGATAAAAATTCATTCCAAGAATAAAGGAACTCATTAGCAGGTGGACTGCTTATCTTTGAAAATTTCTCTGAACATACATTTGAAATATCCTAACGCAAAACTTTTAGGAAAAATATCCATGAAGTCTTGTTGCCTGACCTGCATTTTAACTCTGCAGCTTACCACAGGTATCTCTACTGAAGTCAATAACTTGTGTTGCACTCAAATACCTTTCAGAAACAAAAAGAGCACTTTCCTGAGACACCCAAAACACATTCCAATAAAAACAACTTCCCTTAGATTAATCACTTCCAGTGTTAAGTTAATAAGCTGGTCTGCTATTTGTCTTTCTCAACCAGCCTAAGAAACATTTCACTGCCTTTTCTCTGCGAGTCACTCAATATCCAGAGTTTCTTTGTTGTGTTGAGGAGACTGGATGAAATTCTGACTTTTACTAGGAAGACTTCAATGGGGACTTGATTTTTAAGGTTTATTTTGCATCACCTCAACTTCTTCAGCATTTCTCTCAAACATAGCAGGTTTGTATATAATTTTCTTGCATAATCCTTAATGTAATAGAGGTATTGGAAACCAAACACCTCCCACAGAAAAATACTGATAAATGGAAAAAAGACAAGGCTTGTGACCAAGGTGCCACTTTCTATTCTAACAGAAAATCCGTCATTTCTTCTTTCATTGGAACGGTAAACCCAGGGGTTAATTTTTCAAAAGCATGAAAACTTGCATTCCTGAAAGGCCCATTTGGCTCAATCTCCTGACAACAGGAAGGCACAAGGCCAAAACTCTTAATTTCAAACTGCAAAGTAATCCCTATTGACTTGCTAATCATATTCATCTCAAAAATAAATAGATACACAAAACAAAAATCAACGTTAGAGACAGATCAGTATTGCAAGTACAAAGGAGATACTGCATTACAAGTTAAACAAACAAAACATCACCCAGACTCCTGTTACTGCCATGTGAATCCTTTCTGGAGGAGGTGCTGCTAGGTACACTGGAGACTGAATCGTATCTCTGCAGAGGGAAAAACAGCAAAACATGCCCCTTCTATCAGAGCAACAGATGCAGAAAGTCATAGAAATTCTATCATCAGACAAGACATGACGGAAACAAAACAAGACATTTCAAATCTTTAACCTGTTCCCTACCAATCTGATGGTCCAGCATGGAGTTACTATCTTGATGCAAAGAATAAGTACAGGACATATTGGACCAACAGATTTTTTCACTCACTGGTATGTACACAAGTTCATAGGAACAAATTTATTTAGGAACGAATAAATAAACATACAAAATGCAGCATCATTTTTTGCATAAATGTAAACTTCTAATGTTCGTCTTTTCAAGTGAAGGAAAAATAAAAAAAGCACAAGATGAGAAACAACAGACTCTTGTCCTATCCTAACTAAAAGCCTACTCAAGTTTCTCAGCAGCTTTGTTGGACCTGAATAGCAGTAACCAGAGGAGACATCAGCAAAATAAACACTTGAGGTTAGCGAAGACATTGAACTTTTCCCTTTTACCCCTCCAGTGCACAGGACAATGCCCTTCAGTGATTCCTCTGAAACAGTGTGACTGAAACCATACAGCAAATGTACTGAGTTTTCAGTACAACCTAAGTGACAGCTAAAGCATGAGAAATACTCACCTTCATGAATCGATGAGGTGGGCTTCTGAGATCAAACATTGAATGACTTAAATCAAGTGATCCAGGCAAAGCACTAGTTCTTAAATCACTAACTAAAAAGACAAAAAGAACAGTACAAACTGTGTCATTGCTAGAAAAAATATACTAAGAAGACTTTTTAAAATTTAAGTAGAATCATAGCAGAAATAAAACCTGACTAGATGATAACTAAGGGTTTCTCCTCCTTTCCTCACTTCCCATTCTCAAAATACTCTCCTGAAATGACAAAACAGTGAGAATAAGCCAGGTGAGCATTCCATTTCTGAAACAGTCAAACCTGTTCACATTGGCAGCACTGGCAGAGTGGACAGTCTGCCTCAAAATTACTTCCACAACAGAAATGGTGCTTTCAGGAGATGCTTGAGCCCTTGTCTTTATGCAAGTCTTTACTCCAGATGCACTTGAGTGACCTTTCTCCTTTTTTGAGCTTACTAAACAAACTAATGAAGTATTTACTTAGCTTAAACAAACAAAGAAACAGATGATGAACTGAAGGGAAGATGTTTAAGACAATTTTATGAAAACCGTTGGGCTCCCACCACAGTTGCTTGCAAAAGTCCAGCAAAACTCTATGTATTAAAAGCTATTTAAATTGTATATGTTTTGTTCTCTTAAAAAAATACGTGGTCTTTCAATTTAGTTTCTATGGTGATTCAAAATTATTTTTAAACAGAGCACTGATTGAAAGATTTTCCCCAGCTGTAAAAGAAACATGCAATACCTTTTGACAAACACATCTTTAAAAATGCATGCTGCTGCCAGCATCCATCTTGATGAAGAGATGTATACATTTCTTTGAGTGTATGAGTTTTCTGAATAGGTTTCCATAGCTAAACACAATCACCTACTTTACTGTAAACAGCACGCATTATATACAAGATACATATACCTATGAACAGTACAGAAGTTTTTCCTGGACAGCCAAACACTTGTATGTAAACTTCTAATACCGTGTCACAGCCCTCCCTTGTAATTAAACATGATTAAGCAGTGAGAAGTGGGGACATTTCTACAGCTTAAATAGCAAACTACATAAAAGCTGGCACATGGCACAGCATCACTTTTTTTTTTTTTTTTTTTTTTTTTACCTGTTCTCATAATCTGCTCCTGACTGTTTTTAGTGCCTGTTTCCCTCTCCACATAACATTCCCCAGGTATTCCTCCAATCAACAAACCACCCTATTTCCTTGTTCATTCTCCCTCAAATACTGATAGCTATAATTTTCAGTACTGTATCCTGTTGTGGATCAGAGGCAGCTACCCTAGCTTGCTTTGCTATTCTATCTACAGTCATGTGATGCATGCAAGCCCTGTTAAGCCCCTAAAAGATAGAATGTACCAGCACAACTGGATATCAAGCAGAGCCAGCTCCCCGATCAATTCCCTTGCCAGGAAGTGCCTGTAGTACACAGACCAGTTTGAGGATTGCCATAATCAAACATCTTCTGTACAATAATAGCTTTATCTCTTACCTACTGACCTTGAAAAAAAGAGAAAGATGGAAGAGGGTACAGTTCTTCTCACCTGATCCATATAATTTCCTATTATCTGATTTGGCTTGGAAACGCCTAATCTGGTCTGGTGAAACATGATGTTCCAAATAGAATGGGTTGTACACATCATAGCGGGGCCACTGGTACACACCGCACAGTTCTGCTTTCCGGTCACCAAAAGAAGCTCTGGCAGATTCTGTGAAGCACAAGTAAACATCATATGCAAGACCTCCAGACATAACACACGCTGCCTGCGTTCATAAGGCAGGCTGAGTGCCTTCAGGGCAAAGGACAAAATGTTTCATTATTATCTGCTTCAGCAAAAGAAAAAAAAAAAAAAAGAAAAGAAAAAGAAAACAGACATATATTATGTCAGATTTCAAGAGCATGCTAGAAAATACTGGAATGAAATCGGCCATATAAAAACATGTGTGTCCTGTCTTGGTGTTCCATAATAAATGCCCAACCGTTAAAATACAGATGACTTTAAAGACAGAGACCAAGATGGAAATCTTTAGAAAGGTAGGTCCATGAATAAGGAAAATCTCTGTCTTAATTGGCTAAGTGATCCCAGGACATTCCTACTTGACTAATGAGCCCCCAGATTTCCAAGAGGGTCTTGTATGGAAAGATAATACAACTTATGACTGTAACCTCCTTGTCATCCAACTTTCATAGGAAGTCTGTCAGTGGCAAATGACTTGAATTGTTGGCTGAGACACAAGGACACAGACTTGAGAAAGCCTGAAACCCAGCCATTTGCTCAGTCCATTATGGCACAGCTGCCCTACTATTCTCTTCTTCATAGTTTTCTCAGAGAATTCACACACCTCCTGCTCAGCAGAACAGTAAAGAACATTGCTCTAGACTTTCATTTTATCCGAAGCTGAAAGAAGCCTTGTGTAACAGTCCAGAACAGAAAGGAGATGGGTGACCTGGACTCTGCTAAGCTCTGACATCTGCTTCCTTCACCTCCCCAGATTTCAGCCTCCCTGTGAAATAGCTCCTTACCCCATTATAACATGCCTTCAATTCTGTACACACCATCCCATAAGAGGCAAAATATTATTGTGTATACATAGCCACAACAACCACCTTTCTTCCAGGTGACAGTAAAGTTAAAAAGAACAGCGAGATGGAATGGAACGTGAGAGTTGATAAGTGAAGAATTCAAGTATAGTGGGCTTGAGCAGAACCTAAGTTAGAGTGAATGTTAGAAGTGAAGCTGTAAAAAATTGCTACACAGCAGGTGACAGTTAAATCAGTGTTCTGGCCCAGGAACACTCTCACTTCTGCTAACTTACTTCTGTGAGAACAGGAGACAAGCTGCAGTGAGTACTGAGAAGCCCTGCCAGAACTTAATTGATTTCAGAAAGGATGCCAAGAGCTTACACTGAGCATGTTCTGTTTCAATAAAGGAAAATGGAAGACATGCAAAGAAAATGGAATGGAACTGAGATTTTTAGAACTTGGGCTGCTATGGATATTTAACAACGATCAAAGAAACAAATACTATAAATGTATTTTTTTAATATGCTGGTGCTTCGGCAAATGTAAAAAAGGAATGACAACACACTTTCCTGTATTTAGTATATCTCTCTAAAAGGTAAACTTTGCATTTTTAAACATAGCTTTAGTGAGGCTTAAAGAGTTGTGTTTCCAAATATACTTATTTTTTAAAGGAAATGGAAGCTACCTATTTGACATAAGATCCACTTTTCAAATATTTATGCAAGAATTTAAAATATTTGCTCAAGAGAAGCAATTACAAACAGCCTAGTCATCCTGCCAGATTATCTTCTGATTCCATAGCCCAAGGGCCAGTCTGTTCACTAGGTCCTTCAGAAAGGCTGAAGCATAACCCAATGAAGACAAGTCACCGGTTTATAAGACCCTGTAGAACAGCACGAGCAAAGAAAACATTTATAGAAAGGTTGTCAAGCACCCCTTCCTTCTCACTGGAAAACTCAGGTGCCTCAGAGTCCTTTATGTACGGTATCATAAGGATGAGGTAGGACCAAGGAAGACTGAATGCAAACCCTGTGAGAAAAGGGATTTACCAGCAGCATATCCTGCATTCCCATATACCTTGTTCAAGTACTCCTTACAAGAACTAGCTATTGAAGAATGCATACGTAGATTGCTCCAAAAGTAATGCCACCTACTTATTTCCATGGAAAACTACAACAGATATAAACAGTACAATAACACTATTTGATAAAGCAAATTCTCAGCAACAAAATAAGATTTTTCAACATAATCACATGGGTGCCATTTTTTCTACATGGAAGAATTCAGTGACACACCTTCACTTCATAATCACTTCTGCGTCAGACCACATTCTGTCTGACCACCCCTCTGCTGTCATCTGTCACACGGCAACAAAATGTAACGGGATACTGGTGGGAAGGTTCAGCCTCTACTGCTATACCAGCAACATCCACATCAGATGTTGTGGACCAACATAACAAAATAGGAGGCATAAACTTTCAGAGCAGCCATCATACATAACAAGCGATCCCTCTGTGCAGCAGCCCAGCTCTGCTAGTGGGAGGCAGAGAAAAACTTGCTTCTGCTGGCTATCTGCAGAGAAACCTGAAGGGGATCATGCTCAAAGACAAGAAAGGTCTTAAAACCTTCCTTCATGTAGTACCACATGCTTCCTATTGGTGAAATTTGAAAAGGAGCATTAATGTTAGTACGCTGAAAGTTTTGACATAATAAACACAAAAGCCAGACCACTATTCTTAAGTGATCTGGATGCTGGTGATACATTAGCGCCTTCCTTGACTCCAATAAATTCTTTACTAGAGCTTCGTCTTTGGAGTCTTCCATTATGTTGAGCATAAGCATTAGTGTGCAATCCCTGCTTTTAATTTCATTCATGCAGGATCAGAGTGATTTATATTGGAGTGACATCCTTACCAAAAGCGGTCCCAATATCCAGAGAGAAAAGTCACAAGACCTAGCTTCTACAGAAGTTTTACAGATACATGCTTTCAGTAGGAGTATTTAACAGCCTTTGAGGAGTAGCGAATACTGAACAACTATTCCTGAGTCAACTGACAGACTAGATTAAATAAAAATGCATACCCCTGCAGCCCTCCTCCAAATTTCTAGAAGCTAAACAGTAAAAACAGTTAATAGATAGGAACGGGGAGAAGGGCAGGGAGAAATTTTTTTGTTACAATATGCAAAGCGAGAAATTCCTCTCACCAAAATAAAATTTCTTTGGTTTTGGTTAGAAAGTGATACTGGTTAACATACCTAATGAAGTACTATCACTTTTGTTCAGGTTTTCCCAACTGAAACACACACTATTTCAGCAGCACTGTTTGTATTTTACCTTGAATTCCTCCAGCATGTGAGGTACTAGGAAGGCTTTTTGGCTGTACATAAGCCAGTTTGAATGGCGGGACCACAAACGGTACCTCCTGCCCATCCAGGGGCAGTTTAGAAAGCAGATAATCCTCAGAACAGCCAACTTGCCGCTTCACTGACACTGAAGACAATGGAGGCTGCTGTACAATAGTTGGCTTGCTTGCGGGTACAGCTTCAGATTCCTGCGCCATGGAAACTGCTAAAAATAAAAGGCAAGAAAAACAGACAGTCTACATGTGCATTAAGTTTGGAACAATACTCTGAACAGATCTCTTTAATAGAATCTGTGCTTGCTACATTACTGTTGCTAGCATTCAGTTTTACTAGCATTCAGGACAAGTACCTGGAAAAGATATCTATCCTCATGTCTGTACTAAAACAAATTCTGCTGCCTGAGGCTGTATATTTATAGCTACCTTGCCCTTAAGTTAATTTTTCAAGAGGAATTCTGTGCATTTGTATCATAGATCAATTGTGCAAACAACAAAGACACCAAATAAAATTCTGGGGGAAAAAAAAAGAAAAAAAGCGCTCAGTGCTTGCTTGCAGACAGTTTGCAAGATACAAGACCTTTACATGACCTTAGGCTGATTGGGTTTTTTGTTCTTTTTTTTTTTTTTTTTTTTTTTTTGTATTTTTGGACAGCATTCCAGGCAAGGAGCAGACTTCAGACCAGTTATTTTTCAGTTCCAATTCCAATTTATAACATTAACAAGCATGTGTCCAATTTCCAAGCAGAGGAATGGAAAGAATTTTGGATATGTAAAAGAATTCAAGTTTATCAAGGGTGACAAAGTCATTTTGTTAATGGGAAATCTTATAATTAATGAGGCCAGAATAGCAAAACCTTTAGTCAATGTGATTATGTTGAAACTCACAATTGCTTTTTTCTTTTTCCACATAAAAACACCATTTACAGCAGTTTTTAATATATTCGTTCGCCATTGTTTTCGGTGTTGCAACTTAGAGGAAATCACAATCAACGATCCTCTGCAGCTATCAAGCCTGAAAAAGGAAAGTACATTAGATGGGAACAATTGAAATTAAAGTACAATATTAAATATGCAATTTTTAGTTGTACTCAGTCCCTGGGTCAACAGCCATTATGTCAGTCACAAAAGCATCAGAGCATTCAGGAACACTAGAATTCTCCTCACATTTGTGTTGGCTGTCAGGCTTTGGAATTCACTCAGCTCTATATCTGTTTTGATAAGCTTTGGTAAGTTATTTGTAAGATGTGGTTTTTGGTTTGTTTCCCTGTTTCACATTTCTTATTCTTTGTCACTCGTGTAGGATCATAACATACATACACATTTACATCTTTGACTGCACACACCATGTTTTACATTTGAAAGCACTCTTTATGAATGATACTAAGATTGTCTTCTTTCACAATTCTTTGAGGAACTACTGCTTTCTCATAATTGTATACACATGAAACCAAAGACCTGCTTTATTATATAATTGTCTGCTTTGTGTACAGAAATAGAGAAAACCGGCTTCCAGCCTCCAGAGAGGCATACTCTACTGAAGAATGAGATCAAGTCCATAACAGCTGGTTAACATTAGAATAACTTTATGACAATAGTAACTGGCCTCATTTAAGTGTCTTTATTCATATGCTGATGTTCTCTTTTCAGAGGGACACAGACAGCTGTGTTGCCTCCTGTCCAAAACTTTGGCTGTCTAGTCATTTTATATGTACCTAAAGTACACGAGGTTCTTTGTAGAACATACCCAAGATACGATTCCAGCTCCATGGTGGTGAGAGGAAGACACCAAATAGAACATGAAAGTAAGCAGGGTTGAGGAAAAAAAAGTAACAAGAAAGAGAAAGGGGAAATAGCAAAGAGAGAAGATGACAGTTACACAAAATAGGACAGGTTTGCTTGGCTATCTCGGTTACAGGAAATTACTGAAAGTTTCCGTGCTCCAGCATGGAAGCTACTCCCATCTGCAGCTTGAACACTGCAGTCGTTTTGTTTGTATGCATATTAAAAGACAGCTAGGAAACCACAGAAACACTGATAAACAGAAATAATACTCATGTCCAAAATATCAACCTAAAGCTTTTCTTTCATTAAAAGTCTTCTCTTCCTTCTTCCAGATTCATGAGGATACCAAATGGAAATATTAATCTATAGACACTTAATCTACCCTTGAAAACATGCTTTCCTAGCTTACCATCACTTAACCCCAGGGATAGGCACAATTCAGTGTTATCATCAGATGTGTCAACTTGCAAATAATGAACAAATACAGCAAATACTGACCATTCTTTGGCACTCTATCAGTATGCCTCAGAATTGCTAGGTGTAGCTATCGGTTTTGAAAGGTCACTCAGAGCATGTGGTTTCATGTGTAAGGCCTGAATTAACCCATTATCTTTAAAAGACGAGTTTGAAATATAATGAAGTTTTGTTACTGTAACTACATAACTGTTTCCAGAATTATTCTTAATTACTTCCTTTAATTGTATACTGCTCTTTGTGCTCAACAGACCAAAATGAACAAGATGCAAGTGACCTGAACAGAAAAAACCTGAGAAGTAGCCTGAAGAATATTGGTACATATTATTTTGGAAAATGAATTTATTAGGATTGCAAATCTGCCGAAGTGATACCATCAACCACAGAGCCTGCTGAGCTTTAACACAAAATCAGGCACAAGAACCTGGCAAAATTCTCCACATTTCCAATGACCACTGCTCCTCCCTCTGAAGTGCAATCACAGTAGTTACCCATGCTATAGAACTCAAGGTTCCCATGCAGTGATTACCCTTCCCAGCTGTTATCAGTGCACAGCTGGAGTTAATATGTTTTAGTCTTGTTCATCGTGTTTGAACTAGGCTGAAACAGCTGCTTCATTTGCTCTCAGCTTTGCAACAATAGTATCTAAGCTTCGGTAGCAGTTTGCTCTGGCAAAACCAATCTTTTATCTCAAAATACCCAGACTACTGGTAGCGAATGAAGGAAAATGTTAGTAACCACCCAGCTCTCCAGCTACATAAAGTGGAAAAATTAGTTGTTTACATCAGAGAAAATTCACGTCATTGTAGTACTTTCCCCAGAATTACTGAGCTATAGCCATTAACGTAAGCCAGCAAATAAACACAAATCATCACTCACAAACAGTCGCCTTTCCATCACTGAGTGAATGCCTCACAAAGAAAGTTGATATCATTGTTGTTGATCTAAGAGTTACACTGTAATTGTGTATCTTCTGTACTAATTACATTTGAAAAAAGTTGTGATTCTTAGACCATAACATTCCCCTCCCCCGCCCACTGAGAAGCAAGGAAACATTCATACCTTTCTTCCTATTTGTAGACAAACATAAAAGCAATTCACCACTGCCTCTTGTAGAGAAGAGTACACTGTAATATTGCTGTTTCCAGATTTCAGCTTTGAAGGTGGGTGATATTGGTACAGACAGAGTGTACAGTAGAGTGTACAGACAGAGTTTGGAGTTTCCAATTCCCTTTGAGCTTAAATACAGCATTTGAAAAGAAAGTTCAGACTGAAACGCTGTCTGAACATTTCTTTGTGCTTAAAAATGTAATGGTTTGAAAGACAGTCACAAAACCTGTACCTGTATTGCTACTCTTACCCCACAGACACGTTACAAAAACAAAACAAAACCAAAAGGATAGCATTTGCTGAGGAACCAAACATTTGGTTTGAAGTCTCCCTTGTGCTGCTTAGAGCACTTTGTTCATGAAATCACAACACAAATGGTTTAAATCGCTTTCAAAATTTTTATCCTCTTAATTGAGCTACCAAGAGAAGTGTATTTGTGTACCGTTGTTGTTTTGTTCAGAAGAGCAGTTCATTTATTATATTTTATCTGTATTTTTCAAGTTGCCAGTGACTTGGCAACAATTTTCACAGTACGTTAAAGTTTTGTCTTAACCACGTGGGACAAATGAGCAAATGAAGTCTTGTAGAAGATGAAACAAATACTTACTAATCTTCTATAATGTCAGCTACTCAAAAACCTTCAGTGTAACACTTAAGAGTTGTTAGAAGTTTTTACTAATGTACATCTGTGTGGGAATAAATTTACCAATAGAAACAGAACTGTACAGACATGTATTAGGTATGGCACTGAACTATAGAGAAGTACCAACCTCCTGTCACTGCCATCCTTGCTAACAAGGAGCTGGGACTCTGATCCTAACTCCAAGACTTGGGGTCAGTTTTTGTCAGTCAATACATTTACATCACAGATTTTGTTCATTTTGAAGATACTAGACTGAGAAAAGGACAGGAGGAAAAGGAGAATTATTCCTGGTTTTCAGGCAAAAATAGAAGAGGTAGAGAAATCACATAACTTGCAGCAGACCTCATTATTGTCTCAGATTTTCTCTCTTGATGTTCTTCACTATGATTTCAGTAAGCTTTTTCATTTCTCTCTTCCCATTATGAACCCAAAACAAGATCAAATTTAACTCAGCAATCATCCTTCCACACTAATGTAGAAAGCCAATATTATTGGAATATACTGGAAACAAAGTATAAAAGTAAACCACACACATACACAGAGTCCAGAGAATTATAGTCAGTATTATTTTAATGGGTTTAGATGGAGAACATAAATTATCTTAATGACTTCCAGATTCCTCTGATAGTTTTGAATGAGCTAAATCAGATAAACAGCATTGAAAACTTCAGTTCCAGATGCCACCAGAATGACTACAAGACAGAGATGTTTGAAGAAAAGAGCAAATATTTTCAACAACTCATTAAATAAAAAAAACATGATAGAAAATGGATCATTGTGATATTAAATATTAAAAGCTGAAAGGAGTCTCAAAAGAAATGTCAGGTCTTTGCTCCCTTATGATGAAGGGGTGCATTTTGCAGCAAGTTTGCAGGCTACATTAAGTCAGAATTCTGCTGATCAGGTAACACATTTAGAACTATGCAACAGAAACAAAGGTGAAATATCTGATCCTGAACTGGGAAAGCTGGCTAAACCAAAGATTTCAATCATTATGAGATTTATTGCCAGCCATAAACTTATAAAACACATTCTCAAGTCTGTGTTCCAGAAACACGTCACAGCAGCATTTCTAGTAACTTTAAGTCCTCACAAAGCAAGAGGTGTAAAAGAAAACAGCCGGAAATTGGGATGATGGGTTCTTATTAGACATTTGGGACAGATCCTTGAATGACATAAGTGTCTGCAGCTCCAGTAGCCCCAAAGGAACAACAGCTGAGGAACCTCCCCATGGAGAAAGTAAGCTCAGGCTTGCAGTTTCACACCCCAGCCAAACACTGCATTTGCGCTACGTCTTTGCCTGTCTGTGTTTCAGACACATGAGATGCAGTTGATCCCAATTGCAAAATTCCTTCAAAGAGCTTAACGACACCACTGCAGGCCTCCTGATGATTAAGGAAACAGAGTGTAGCAATAGCTGCTTCTGCTGCAGGTCAGACAGATTCTGATGGCTTAGATTCTACAAATGACTTAACTTCCAGGACTAGTTGCTTAGTAGTTCTATTGCTGGAGGATAAGGTCTGGGAACTGCAGGCTGGTCTGAGCATGGCTCATCATTTGAAGAGGGGTTAGGGTCAGTGTGTCTAGAAACAGGTGAACACTGGTAAAACATAGTAAAACTGCATAAATAGTTCTCAGAAATTTGCCCTCAGGGACTTTGCTACTGTGTGAGCAAGGGTGGTGCACACACCCACACCCACACCGACATGCAGTGCAAGCATACACTCACCAAAGTTATAATGTTCCTTTTTAGGAAAGGGTGATTGTAAGCAGGTCTGATCTGTCACGTCCATAAAGGACGCAGAGGCACTTCAAGAAGGTTTGAAAGTGTGAGTAGGCAGGACAATGCGTTTTTGTTGTTATTCATCATAAACCTTGGCAGTCGTATGTTGCCTGGGAGGAGAGGAAAAAAATAATGTCATGCCAACACACACCTGCAAGGTGCATGATAAGAAGCTCATATCTACACCTGCTTTAGGAAAACCCTCTAAGCGATATCTGCAGTAACTAATGGGTGTGTGAACACACAGACCTTCCTTCTCCTCCACTTCTAACTGTAACTCATGGAAAAGCATGAAAACTGGGAATTTGCAGACTGATTATTTGAGTTCTCCTGCTTTCCAGGAAAAATAAGACAATGTGGCCATCTTCTTTTGTGCCTGAAAATAGAAAGAGATTTCATTCTGAAAGCAGTGGATCACGAAGGAGATGCTGAAATAACACAAAAGAGAAAGAGAAGTTATGAAAAGGCTTTAGAAAGACAACCAGAAGACCTGTTTGTGAGAGATAACTTACAAGTTACCTGACAGACAGAAATACAGCAAAGAGATGGAAAAAAAGATTTCAAATGCAGAATGAAGAAAAATCGTAACTACAAATTTAAAGCTGAGTAAAAAAAAAAAAAAAGACTATGCATAGTTAGTATGGTCTAGATATTGTTGATTTTGTGATGGACTCTTTCACAGCTTTCCTGGGGCAAAGAGCCATCAGCGTTTTTACGTACTTACACAATTTGGTGTGGTAACAAAAGACAGTGAGAAGTTGCTGGGAAAAGTGCTGTGCACCACAGTACAAACAAACCACCAGCTGCCCAGGCACAGGAAACGCTTTCCCTCTTGGCTAAATTGTGGCACAACAGCCATCTGTGGGAAAGCTTTCCAGCTGATCCCAGGAGAACAGAACTAAACAGCACCTCTCTTCCTGCAAATTCCTCTCATTTACTTATAGCTTGATCAGAATCTTATTTTTTGAGACCTGAAGCACAGTTATGTTCCCTTGTTCCAGTCTTCTGAATTACTCATACCAATTTCCCCTGCACTACACTGAACAAGTTGAGCAGGAAGACAGTTGGTTTTCATTTCACAGACCATTAGCTAGTCACCTTGCTAATATTTAAGCCAGTTTAATTTTTTCTAGTGATTTCTTTTTTCCATTTTATTTATTTATGTGGTCTTTATGTCTGGAAAGACACTTAATTATCAGCAGCATATCCCCTTTCTTTCATTTAGGCTTTAAAAGATTGGAATCTAACCTCTGACCCTTCTCTTTAGTAAGCTAAAACCAAGGCAAATCATGCATATGAATTTAAGGCTGTCTGTTTTACATCATTCAAATTTGCTATTGCTGCTCAATACGTTATCCCTCTTCTCTAACCTCTTTTTTCCAAGCTGATACTACAGCTGAACCGTACAGTTCAGATTCAACAATGTCACAAGATAATCTAAGGTGAGAACATATTTCGTTAAGTAACACTTCCAAGGAGAAGATTGTGCTCATTCCTGCAGCACTGTACTAAGAACCCAAGCTGTGACTGCTCCCCTAATCCACACACTGCAAATTGGATTCTGACCAATTAGAGGCATGGGGGTGACCGCAGAGAGCATGCCCTGTGCCCTCTGATGCCAGCCACAATGTTCAGACAGGAAACTGTCAGCTGAGCAGTCTTATGGATAACAATGTCACACGTGGCTTAAAACCTTTGCCATCAGCAGGAGTCCTCAACATTTCACCACGAGTAGTCAGGATGTGACACCTGCACAAAAATATTACTTATTCACTTGGAACAGGCTTCTCCTGAGGCAAAGAATAGCACCTCAGAAGTCAATTCTTAGCTAAGTTTTTGTCACAACCGAAGAAGAGCTTACTGCAATCCCACTGGCTTTACACGTTCTCATGCTTTAAAGGTCCATAAGTGAAATAAGGCAAAAGCTTCACATGGAACACCACGTCTTCCTACGTGCAGTTGTGAAAGACTGTGCCTTGTTCCACTGTGACTCTCCCTTCTCAGCTTTTCTGCCCTGATGGAGATGATCTAATACATGCCTCCCTACACGCAGGCCCTTAGCTGAACTCTGCAGAAAGAGCACTTGTGCAATCTAGCTGTGGTCTCCCTGAGCTTAGCAGCTGCTTCTTCCAACGGCTTCAGGCTGGAGGAGGCCAAAAAGCCTTCAGTGCATCCATGGCCCTAGCTCAGACCACCAAACTGAGAGTAAAGTCATGAAGCGGAAATAATTGCTATCGCCTACTTCCCTGAAGAAAAATAAAGCTGAGCAGGTGCGTGTCTGAGCTATTGCGCTACAGGAACAACTGCCTCTACTCTTCAGACACCCCTTGGAGAAGGGGAATAAGTGCTGGCAGGAGCGCACGATCAGAAGTCGCTCCTCTCACATGGCCCCCAGGGACACACTGGCTCTCAGCATTATAGCCTTGCACCTGCAGCTCTTAAATGCGGACTCAATCCAAGTCTGCCCCAGTATACAGAAGATTAATAATAGTACAAGGGCCAAAAGCACAATTTTCATAAATCTGAGCCAGTTTTTCTCATGCGAGATTTATGTTTAAATTAAGAAGAGAAAGTTATAAATCTATCCCATGATAAAGTTTAAAACTTGGAATTTTAATATGCTGAATCCCCTATGCACTGGGCTGTAAAAGTTGATAGAGATAGTATTTCTTCCTAATGCTGCATTAGGCAAGCGACCAGTTCATCCAATTACTGAACTGACAACACTGTTCCTGTGAACTGTAGATAAATTCACTGACTTGGACAAGGATGTACAATATGGTATGTATTGGGGCAGTAAATACAAAGGAATAAATCCATTTTTTTGGACTGTAGATCACTTTGGACTCAGATGTAAAACAGCAAAACAAGAGTTGAAATCAGGACACAAGAAAAGAAAATGCAGAGATTGAAACTTGGCTTTTGACAAGAACAAGGAAAGAATTCAATTCAAGATAAGTTCTTTGCTCTAAGCAGATTAGGAAAAAATCACGACAGTCGCTGATGGTTACTTTATAATCTAACTTAATGCTAAAGACTTCATGTATTCTGTGTCAGTTTTTAATCCAATATTTTCTCCTTCTACAGTAACGCCAGCAAGCAATAAAAATAGAGCTGTCAGCAGTCCCTGTCTATAGCCCCGATACCAAAGAGAACTGGAAACATCTGGATGCATTTTTTTTTCTCAACAGGACAGCCAAGAAGGTATTTAGGCAAGAGCATCTGCTTGTGCACTGGGGTTCCCTAGCATGGCTAAGTGTGCCCAGCTCTGAAATGATGGCCTTCAGATACCAGGTTAATGTAACACTGAATGGCATCCAGAAGTCTCAGCCATCTGCCATGACCACAGAATCATGTGGAAAAAACATGGATAGACATATAGTATCCAGTCAACTAATGAAAAATGGCTCCTACTGTATGTATGAAAAAATGAAGAAAACCCAAACAATTTTGCATGGAAAAATACTGTTTCTTTACCACTAACACTATTTTTATATAACTACTCTGTTAACCTACAAGAATCAAGATGGAATATTTCTTCATATATACAATTGCGCACACACATCCAGTACTTTGTTTTAGGTGAAACAATTTCTCATTTGTTATTTTACATTAATTATGTGATAGTTATTTTACGTATAATTATTATCCTGCTTCATGATGAAAATAAAACTTCACGTCATGGAGCTTCCACATGGTGGAAACCCCGTTCAGTACTTCTGCTCCTCACTGTTACAGCCTTTAAACAGTTACAGCAATGTGGTGAGAGGAAGGAAATACGTAAATGGTATAAATCAAGATTAAAATGCTATGCCTGAATTAAGAAAGGAAACAGAGGACCCTAGTACATATCATATATGAAAATAAGTTAAATGGATGATGAGAGAAGAGGAAATGGGAATGGATCTTAATTCAAATCCAAACCAGACTACGGGTATGGCTCTACAGAGCACATGCACTGAGCTCAGGCTGCCTAACCACACTTAAAAGTCCAGGAGGATCCTGGCTTTATAAAGGGTATTATTTATTTATTTTTTGCTTTAAATCCACCCACACCAGCGGCCCACAGCCAGTTCTAACAGCCCCAGCAGTGCCTCTCAAGAGATGCAAACAGGCTGGAGTAGTTGGCAGCTGTCCAGGAAGATGAGTGGCAACCAGACACTGCACAAAGGAGGTGCTTTAGAATAACTTTACACAGACATTGGAAGAAGCCAGCAGAAATCAGAGTTGTTGCAATTTTATGGGAGTATCTAACATCCCAATGATTGTTGGCCAAATGCTGCTACAATGATGAGGCCCTTGTCACTTGGGACAGAGCTCCTGAGAGGAAGAGCTGGCAACATTCCCTCTCCCTCTCTCAAGACAAAGTGCACAACGCACCACGAATGTACATTTTTTTTTCGCTCCTGAGTTTAAATCAACACCCTTCACAAGAGATTCAAACCTATCATTTCAAACATTGGTGAAACTAGATCTGGAAGTAAACACACCACTGAGCTGAACAAAAGCCAGGATGATTCACAGGGAGATGTTCCGGGTTTGGTCAAGGTTTACAGAAGGAAGATTTTTAGCTATTCCAGTCACTGCTGAGCAGACAGTGAACTTCAACTGAAGATTAAAGAGCCTGCAATCCTACTTTTTACAATAAATTGGAAAACAGCTAAAAACATTTGAATTTTCTGCTACTGGAAATTGAATGTGATCTTGAAAATATTTTGTTGTCACCTAGCAGTTAGCTACTAAATACAGTGCCCTTCCTAAATTTACTAATCTCTCAGAAGCAGGAAGAACTATTTGTTTTTGCACCAGTTCGTCACAAACCACAGAAGCATTGATAGGTAGAGCTACCTTTAAAACCTTCTTCCTTTGTAGGGAAGGCTGGCACTTCCCTCAGCAGAATACGTATACACAAAACAGATTTGCTGTCTGAATTTGGCAAAAGCCCATCTCAGTCCCGTTTCATCCTCCCCTGCCAAGCTCTGGCCAAGAGTTTGGCCGTCTTCTGGCAGTATGAACCATCCTGCCATGCATGTGGGCCCAGCTTCAACAAACAGTGGGCAGAAAGCTACCTTTACCCCCTTGGTCTGGAGGGACAGAGGCTCAGTGAAAGAGAGGGGCTGAACTTCTGCAAGTAGGATAAAGTCCTCAGTGCTCTGGTGACCATGCTGTCACAAAGGCTAGCACCCTTCTTCCTCTCTGTGCTTCAGATGAAACTGTGGAGCTATTTGTGTGTACCAATGTACCCAGAGCACACCATGCCTATGAGGCCACTGGAGTCAAGCCTCCCTCCACCAGGTAGGGAGTGAGGCATTTGCTCCCCCAGGTTCCAGCACACCATACGAGCTCACATCTAAGTTTCAGGCTCCCAAGCTGAGGTGCTAAAATAGTTTAAGCACCTAACAGGTTTCAAGGCCACTTGGGTACACTCTTTATGAATTGCTTTCTTAGGCTTTGAACCTCTCTAGTTCTTGCTCTGAGGCCCAAACCCAAAGCTCACTGCCATGACTACAAGAACTCCTCAGGCATCAAAGATGTTATTTTAGGGCCAAAAAATATGTCCCTTCCAGTTTAAGTGGCTATTAGGTAACTGAGAAACAAAGCTTCGAAACAGAATCACCAGGGTACAATTAAGAGGAAAGATAAACATCAGATTTCTGACATAGTTTTTTTTTGGCGTGGAATTAATGTAAACTTCAGCTGTGGTGACAGGCAAGCAAACATTCACTCATACTAAGCTTCAGAGAAGTGTCCTTGCTAATTCTGCATGGCTTGATGTATTAAAGTGATTAAGGGATATGATGCAATACAGATGAGTCGAAATCAAATCCAAGATTCGAACCTCTTCCCAGATGAGGCTCTTTAGTTTAAGTCTGAAGATTTATCCCTTCTGCCAAAAGGGATCAATAGAATTCTTTCTCCACACAGAGACTTTTTCAGAAAGCCAAATTGTATTCCTAACCAGAATGACAACACAGCTTATCCTAAACTCAGCTTTCCCTACCTAAAGTCAAGGCTCACTTTGCCTCTCATTTCAAAGATGAGATCCTAAGCTCTCTGCTGACAAATATTGGGTGTTGTCCTAGACTGGAAAGAGAACATTTACTAGATTTAAGGTATCTCAGGAGAGCCAATTCAGAGTAAACAAAGTAGTTATTTTACAAAATTAAAAAAATAAAAAAGAACTTGAACAAGGGAACAGTGGGTTTGGATAAGCACCACACAGAATGCACTACCACACATGGGGAGAGCAAAGGGGCTGTTGGCTGCTACTGAGAGGGGCAGTTCAGCTCTTCTGTGCCAAAACCATTCACGCTGTATCCAGTAAATACACAGCTGCTTGAAGAGTTGGCCCAGTTAACTGATTAGATGGAAACATAAACCACCAGAATAAACAAAATATCCTTAAAAATATAGAAAAAAAAATGTTTTCCAATAGTTGGTTGCACAAGAGTGGAGTGAGAATGCACCATTGGGAAAACAGGCAGCCAAAGCAGGACAGCACTCTCCAAAGTCAACCCACTACTCTGTGGTAAAGTAAATCTGAAACTTAAACACCTATGAGTAAAACGAACTCAGGCTAAATGAAAATGAAAATCAGCTGGTAGAAAAGAGAAGTATTGGAACAAACAAGTGAGGTTACTGAACCGCATGAGTAGGAGAAAGAAGAGGAGACCAGAGTCAGAGCTTTTCATCAACATAATTAATTAATAGCTTATGCACACATGACTGACTGAACAATTCCATCAACACTCATTCTTTCCATTGCATAGGAAGACAGAGGATTCATCACCTGCGGATCCATCACCTAAATTAAGTGCAGGAAAGGACAGGGGAACTAATGGGACTTCTGTGGGTTCCAACATCCCCTTTTGGACGTAGGGTTTTCAGTAGGTGTATCTTCTACACATATTTTGAAGAATCAAGGGACGCTTTAATAAAAAATGCATTTTTCTTGAAATTTAATATTGCTCAATCGTATGTATTTCACAAAAAATTTTAATATTCAACATACAGATGGAAAGGGGACTAGAAATCAAACTTCCCCACTCTTGGATTCGTGCCCTAACCACGTAATTATAGGATCACAGCTCACCTAATTCTGCACTGAAAACAAGGCAGAACTGTTTCGTAAGTGAGGAGTTCTAGATCACCAACCCAGAGCAAGACACAAGTTTACAGTCAAGCACTCTTGAGAAATGAAAGATGCAAATTCAGAACTTGGCTCTTCATGTCCAATAACAGTTATAGATAAAACCTAAGGAATAAGAAGCAAGAAGGAAGAAAGGAGGAAAAAAAAAAAAAAAAAAAAAGAGATGGTGGGATACTCCCCTACAGGGATTTAGGTATTTTAAGTGGGTCCTGATAATCTAAATGTAATCTGAAAATACTTGTTCTCTATCAGAACAATGTGTCAAGGAATGCCTCACTCACTTGTGGATGCCAGGACAGCTTAGGCACCTAACTAATCAATGCTAACAAAACTCAAGCCACAGCAAGAAGCAGACCTCAAAGCATTCAGCAAATGTTACTGAGAAAAACCTGAGCCTACACAGATCAGAGGGCGAGAGTATGAACTGCTTATGTCCCTCTATAGCCCCATAGAGCAGCTGTCCACAGGATCATTAGATGCCCAGGTGCTTCACAGGTTTGTCCCAGCATACTGCTATTGAGATCTTGTCTCCTTTCTACACAATCACAACTGTACTGTCTGGAAGTGTGAACTGAAGGAATGACCACAATATCTACCTTTCCATTCTTATCTAGAGAAATGCATCACATGTAACACTGGGCACTCTTCCACACTGAAGGAAAGTTACAAGACCAGTTTGCTGCAATAGGATTTCCATTTAAGCTTTGGCTAACCTGTGACTGATTACTTGAAGCATACCTGCAGAAGGTGATCCAGGTAGTTATTTCTGGCCTGGTATAACAACATTTAGATATTAATTCGCAAAGAATATTTTGATTGCACAAAGATATTTACTTATAGCAATACCAGTCTGAGACTGTTTTAAGTATAATCTAATATTGGACCTAATTTATATGAAAATTTAAATTCTGTAATAGTTAAATAAGATTACTGTTTTTCTACCTACCTCCATTTCTCAAGGTCTACCACTTGTCAGAAGACACAGTTCCAAGCCTAATCTTGGAAGGAGGCTGCCAAGTTAATGCTCATGAAGTCTTAAAGCAGCCAACTCCAGACACTTAGAGGTCTTCCCTTCCAAGCCCCTCTGGCAGGATGGGGAGATGGCAAGGCAATGTAGGTGAGCAGCATCACCTGCATACAAAATGCCCAATAGCACTGCCTTTGGCAACTGATGTTCTGCAAGCATGAACCGTGAAACAACGCATGGATCAATATTCTTTAAGGAACAGAGCATATTGGTTTTAAAAACATACTCTCCCATTCAACATAACTATTGGTATGCACCGGGTTTACAAAAACTACCATTAGAGTGGTTTTGTGTCCTAGGAGTTACATGCATGGTGAGAAAATCGTAACTTACAAATTGCAAAATCATCACCATATATTCACACTGTAACTTCCCAAGCAACCGCACACAAAACAGTTATGTTATATGCGACCACACGAGTTGGGGTCACCTCAGCAGGACAGCCTGACCAACACCAAGCTTTGCCCCCGTTCATTCTTACGCACAGCCTAAGCTGTGCCACGAACTACAGAGGATGCCCGCAGTTCTCCCGGAAGCCTAAAGCCCGACCTCACGTTTCAGACAAGCAAAGCAGTCTCACTACCTGCGCATCGATCCATCCACGACCGGGCAGGGATACCCCGCGCTCCCTTCGCCGCGGGCCTCCGGGGCTTCCCACGTCCGCAGCCGTCCCTCCCTCTCCGCTCCACTCCGCTCCTCCGCCCGCGCTCACCTCCCGGCCCCGCCGCCAAGCTCCGCTCTGCCACCCGCGCTCACCTGCCGCCGCCGTGCGCCGCCTCCTCGCAGCCCGGCCCGCAGGGGCGGCCCCTCTGCTCGGTACCTGTGAGGGGGACGCCGGCTGCGTCCCTGACTGCCGCCCAGGTGTGCGGCGCGGCGTTTAGTCACCAATCCCTATCGCGGAGAGGGGATTTCCTTGCTGGCTGCTTCCCCGCCTCGGCGAGACTACGCGCGAGGACAGAGTTATCCTCAAGCAGCTGCCAGGGGCTTTTCTCTGTCGCTCGCTGGGCTGTTGGCGCTGGCAAAGTCAGTGCTAATGCTGTCCCATGCTTTGCTAAAGCAGGACTGGGACTGTCTCTTAGAGAGGAAAGCAAAGCTTTAATTTGCACACCTTTCTAGCAAGTAGCATTTCTAGCTGAGATGCTAGTCCCTGTCAGGTGAGACCTTGCACAGGTATGTGAAAGCCCCTGCCACAGCCTGAGCTATTTGTCGGCTCATTTAGCGACCATACATGGTGGTGCGGCTCAGAAACCTGCAGGAAGCAAAGGCTCTAGGAGGCTCCAGGTGGCTGTGTGTGGCCTCTGTGCTCCGATTCAGGCAGATGTAAGCAGGAAGTGGGGCTGTGTTAGTGGGAAAAAGGAGGAGTGTTTCCTCCAGGAAGTTCTGTGTACTTTCTGGGTGCTTTCCAACTTCAGGTACATGAGCGAGGTTTTGCATGCCCATCCTGCTGCTCTTGAGCCGCAGTCTTTCAGAGATCCCTCATCCACTGAGCGCAGTTTTCCTCTGATTATTATTATCTTTTAATTTAATAGCAGCACGGATGCTAACTATGTGAACTATGAGTTTTGTCATCTTGCGCCATAACACAGCTACTTCAGAGTCACTGTGAGGAGAGAGCCTTTGCCAAAAGTGCACACAAAGTATCTGAGCTAACAAAGAGCCTCTGTGAATCCCTGCACAGTGTGGGATATCACAGAGCAAAGAGGTTTTGATTCCTGCTAAGGGAGCTGATGAGATTATGTGTGGTCACTCCTTTCAAGCAATACAAGTAACTGGTAAGCCTCCAAAATTATCTTTTTGGTATGCATTAAGCACACATCTCAAGGCATCTCACTTACATGAATGAGTTATGTGAACTATAATGAAAGCTATCATTCACTGTTCATAAAAGCATGTTGTTTAACTACTGATATGGTCTCTGCGTGCACTTGCCTCTATCAGGTTACCATGTTAGAGCTGAAGGGCTATTCAGGCTCTGCAGTGATTTGCAGACCTGCCTGCGTGGCTCTCCAGCTGCTGGAGCCGGCAGCTGCCAGGAATGCAGGCTCACGTCGCTGGTGTAGGAAGGGACATAAAAACCATATTTCTAATGAGGAAGTTATAGGGGAAAAATACAGTTTGCCAGACTATATTCCTCCTTCCTCAAGGCACAGGAAAGGGCATTCTCTGTGACTTGAGGGGCCTCTTCTCACATTCCTGGGGCTTGTTGGATGTCTAAGGACACACCTTCCATTCTTCTTTAAGCAGCCTGAAAATTGGATGGTTTGTTTCAATAAATACAAAATTCAGCTGCACATGGCAAGGGACGTGGTTGACCTGATTTTGAGTGGAGGGAAAGAACATTTGTGTGGAGGCAGAGAACATAATTGTGGTATATATTTTTTAGCTGCAGAAGTAGATGAACCTTCCCCTCCCTTAAAGATTTTTGTCCCAGTGAAATCAAGCATGAAGATAAGCAGTGAAACCTATTTACTTCTGTTTTTTGCTGCCTAAGCCTATCTGCCAGCTGCAGATATATTCCTCCCTCCTGCCTGCCTCTTGCCAGCATTCAGTGCCTGCTAATCTTTCTGTAACTAAAGCTCACTTGAGAGATCTGATGCTGTTCCCTTGCCTTAAGCTCTCAGCCCCTCTCTCCCCATTTCTGTCCCATGACTGTGTACAGCCACTCAACCCTCCTATATCCTGGAGCTGCACAGCTGCTCTGCACCTCCCACTGCCTCAACCAGGGCACCCTGGTGCTAAGACTAAGCAAATAAACTAGGCTGGTCAGGGCCAAACCACAGCACCAAGCTCCACAAGTGCTGAGATACTTGAGCAGCACCGTGCAGAGCCAGCAGAGGAAAATTTATTAGTCTGGGCTACACTTTGCCTAACACATCCCCCAGCGAGGCCTGTCTCATCTGTTTTCAACCTCTGCACAACACACTACTCATTTGTTACCGAATCTGTTTATGCTATTGAATTACAACTTCCCGGTGTTTTTCTCTGTGAAAACGGAGTAGCCAGAGGAGAAGACTACAGAAAGGAGCTACAAGCAGGAGAGAGCTTTATCCTCTTTGGCCTCAACCATTTAGGAAGTAAGCGTGAAACAGTAAAAAGCCCTTGTGTAAATACTGACACAAGTGCTCTTGAATACTTCTTCATGTCTGTAAAAGCTTTCAAGCAGACTCTGACGCTCTTTCTTCACTTTGCGCAAACACGCCAGTGAATGAGTTTGTGAGCAGGAATGCTCACAGATGTTTCAAGCCTGAGCTCTCCCCAGCGATCCTTTGCGTCAGAAATCCAACCCCACCACTTGTGCACAGTTCATGAATCATGCCAACTTTGATTTGCAGTATCAAGCAGTTCAGAGGCTGAATCATGTTTACACAGAGCACACCAGAACCTTTCAAGCAAAAAAGTGCATGTGTGTGGAAAACATCATTGGTTGATAGTTCTTGCCTTGTTTGAAACATATCAAATGCAATTAAGCAGCTGAGGAGAGTCCTTTAGATGTAGTAAGCATTTAACACCACTGTGTCTGAAATATTTTGATTTCAGAAATTGACATGACGTGATATATTCTGCAATAGCCAAGCAATGAGCTCAGCTGTCCGGACATAAAAGCAGGCTGTTATCAGGACAAGGCCAGCACACAGCATACGGTGTCTCACAGCCAAAATCCCAGTGCAACCACTAAATAAAAGTTTTGTATGCAGAGGCTTTTTGTGAGAAAAAAAGGTTTCTCTAACTCAGATTTCAGTGAAATGTCAGAGTTCTTTTCAGCTGAAGTCTATAAGCTGTTAACACACCTTTGTTATAAACAACTTCTGTAGCCAGAGGCTTTTACTACCATGGAAGTTTTTGCAGCAGTAACCTTTATCCCCTGAGGTTTTACTGGGAGAAACATTAAAATGTAGTCCTCATCATCTCTGTCATACTCTCAGCTGGAGACTGGCTTTTTTCATTCCTATTACAACCTCTGAGTTTAACAGACACCTTCCTTCCTCTACAACATATGCTGAGTGGGGTCTACACACTTTGTTATAGAAAGCTGTTATCATTTAATTCAGCCTGTGTCTATTATGCTTTCTTCTTCTTTTTTTCTTTTTCCTAATGTCTCTTTAACGTCATGCTTTCCTGACACAACCTGCTGGAACTCTGTCTACCACCTGAAACTGCAGCCAGTTGTCTCCTCCGATAGTGCTGTAGAAGAACAGATTTATTGTACCATGTCTAGCATCTTTTGAAAGTGCAGCTAGGATGTCTAGAGAAAAAATTACAGGCAAATACTTTGTTGACCAAATTAAACTCTCTCTCATTTAGATCGGATGTACTGCAAATTTGAAAAGAGATTTGCTGGCCTGTTGTGTGCTATAAGGCAGCTTTTCCTTGTGCACATCATTAATATGTCGTGAGAATAACTCCATGGTGGACTCATCCTTCATGAGCCAGAACACTTTGGATCTGTCTCTCCACAGACAGTGAGACACACAGGGGTTTAGCTGTGACATCTGCATAGGCTACAACAATTTCTTCTCAGCTACTTGTCAATCTCTGATGTTATTAATGGCTGCCAGCCCCAGACCAGCACAAGGTAAGGTGAGGATCCCAGTAACCAGTGAGGGAAAGGGTGCTGTCCTGACCCTGAGCTAGTTTTCCTACCATGAGCTATAGCCCACAGCAACAAGCAGGACCACATAAATGCAGAAGGGAAAGGTTCGTCCTCCTCCTTGGGAGAAATTCCTTGCTGCTGCTACTGTCTAGGAATCCGAGATAGTTAACCCAACAAACTTAGGAGACATTATAAACCATAATGTACAGCCGACAATAGAATGAGCGGAGCTAAGGCTCTTGTTTTTCAATTGCATTCTTTTCTTGCCCTGGCTTCATTAAGAGCCAGCTGCTCTTAGTTCAGGCACTAGTCTCACGTGTTTGTGCAAACATTGTCACATCTGCTGAAAAAGATAGTGGAAATACATTATCAACATATTAGCCTTCAGATAACTCGTAGAGCACTTGTGTCTGAATGTTGTAGGCAGACAGTACAACCTCAGCTTTAAATCAGTGTGTTACATGCAAATAACCCTTAACATTTCAAATCTGCTATTTGAATCCAAGAAATTCCAATAGTTTCCTAGCTGATTTGGTGATTTAAGCTGATACATTTAGAATTTGTTTAGATCTATACAGCCTGCTGTTTGAAATTTGAAATACTGGGTAAAGGATAAAAGAAAAAAGGAAGAACCTGATCAGCAGCCAATTTCAGGAAAGATTTGAAATCTGAGATATCTCTGGCTTCCTGTCTACCTCTCAGCAGTCGGACTTGGCTCAGCGGCAGGGTTTCAAGTTGTTCCCCAAACCTCATTGTTAGGAGACAAAAACAAAACAGGAAAGACCTGTTTCAGGAAGGGCTGTCGTATCTCTGAAAAAGGCCCTGTGGGGCACCTGACTCCGAAACACGCTTATTTATTATAAATTATTTCCATGGCGTCACATTAACAAACAGAAAAGGTCACGAACTCCTGTAATTGAAGCAAATGTGTTTGACATCTGGGTTCTGGCAGAGGTTTCTCCTGTGGGATAGATTGTTTGTGCAGAGCTTTATTGAAGAATAATATTAAGAATGAATTACGAAATATTAGTGTAACCTAGTAAGAAATTATTGTATTTTACAAGCCAGAGACTTAATAGATCTCACAGAACTATTTTCGCTCCTTGGATTCAAAGACATGTCAAGGAGCGATAGCTGTGACCAGCTAGAAGAGAAAACCTGTGGTTTTTCAGCACTGCACTTGGAAATGAGTTGGAAGAAAAGGTCCAGGCACAGGCAAAAGAACCTAACTGCACGTACATATTTTTGCTATGTGCCTGCTCTGAAGGAAGGCAGAGGGAGCTGGCAAGGAGCCAGGGCCTGAGGGAAGCCAGGCTGCCCCAAGCCACCCCAGCTCCTCTGTGGGGACAAGACAGCACAGTCACTCCTAAGTCTATCTCCCTCAATCTTCTCTGGCCTAAGTCAGTGAAACCTCAGAAGGGCAGCCAATTTGTGTTTCCAATACAAATATTGATGGAAGGCTGTTTGTGAGTCCCCTTCACCCCAGGAGGTGCTCTCCCATGAGGCTGGGAGGATGCCACTTCCTGGCATTTGGGGTGCCGCCCCACACTCCATTCCAGTCCTCCTTGCTTATCACACTGCTCAAAACCTACTGTTTAAAAATGGAAAAGGGGACCAGAGGCAGCTCACTAGGTACTCCTAGTCTCCTCCAGGCCTGGCTTCTGGCCAGCCCAAGCAAACAGCAGAACAGGGGCAGGAGATGGCTAAGTACCGCCAGCCAGTTTCCTCCTCACACTCTTCTGGGACCTCAAGGCCAAGTGCCACTGTCCTACCCTGTGTTTTTCCACCATCATCTCTCTGGGGTCTGCTCAGAGCTGACCTCTCTCCCAAAAATGGCCATAGGCCTGCCGGAGGCCAAGCAGATGTTCCTCTCCCTGGGATGTTGGGGCCATCCATGTCACCTGCATGCTGGAGCAGAGGCAGCACGCAGAAGGTCCTTCCTGAAAGACACCATTAAACAACTTGAGAAATGTGTTGTTGTTTGTTTTGTTTTTTTTTTTTTTTTTTTCCCCAGGTGAAAACAAATTTCATTTCCCTCTTTTAAAGGGGCTGGATGCAAAAAGCCATCCAGGAAATCACACCACTTTAAAGCCTGCCAGCACCATAGGAATGAGGGAGCCTGAGGGGATGTCGATATAGGCTAGAAACAGGTCATCAGCGGAAACTGGAAGGCTACTCCTCCAGCGTGTGGAAGCACACACTGACCTTCTAGCTAGAGCTTTGGCCTCATCTATCAGGGAGAGGCAAGGACATAAAAACAGGACAGTCTGGCTCAAAACCACTTAGGCACTAACACAAGCAGAAACAGAGGTTACCAGCACATTTTAGTCTACTTTTAACACTTTAACCCAGCTGCAGGGAATTTGGCCACGTTCCCAGGTAGGCACACCGGTATGCAGCATCTTTAAGATACATGAAATAAGGCAAAGCCAACCTACTGCCTGCTTTTCTCGCTTTCACCTTGCAGGTCCTTGTGAAGCACTGGCTAGTCTTCACTCAGCAACTCCAAGTCATGGAGAAGAAGACATGCTGTAGTCAAAACTCTCACCCACATCACCACAGATTTTAGGGCAAGAATAAAAATACACTCTCAATCTGAGGAAGAGGATTCTGTGTATTTAATTTGTTTGGTTCTAGGCATAGATGTCCAGTGAGATAAGAACATGCAGTGACTGCTGCATTGAGCAAACTGAGATGGGCTGTACCTTCTTGGTACAACCTGTTCTTACATATGAGCTAAATGCCACAAGTGTCATGACCCTTTGTTTTAACTGAAAGTGAAATAGCTGCAAACTGCAGGACATCAATTCTCCACAGTATTTCCCTGGCACATTATTTTTGAGAATCCCGAGTCAGCAGTAATAACAGTAGGCACAGTTATTTCTTTGCAGGACAAAGTAGCTGTGCCATGTTATTTATCTTTGCTCCCTAAGCCAAAAAAGCACATGCATGTACAATTAAGATCTTCCATGGTGAGCAAATATCCACTTGCCTGAAGTATTTTCAGCTGTTGCTATTGCTTTAACTTTTAGCTCCATAAGAACTAGATCATATGGTAGCGAGGAATTCAAGGGTGAAAGGTTAATCATTTCACTGTAGTTCAGGGATTAACTTCCCATTAAAAACACGTGCATTTGTATCCAAGTGACATAATGAAAAATATGGTGGGATGTGTAAGGTGCACTCATTCGAGCTAGCAGGGATTTATTGAACTAGTTCCTCAAGAACTTAGAAAACCTAACCAAACATTTCTCAAGATCGAGAGCTCAGGAAAGTGAAAATAAATATACTAAAGGGAAAAAAATCAGGACATGTAATGGCACAAAAGTACTGTTAAAAATCGGTATATTGGGGACATTTGGGACAGTCCTTAGGAATAGTGGTCCAGACTATGGTGGTGTTGTGTAGTGCTGTGAATGAGCTGCTGTTTACAAATGCTGCCCTAATTTGTTGCTGGTGCAAGAAAACCACCTCTATGAGATGCAGAGCTACTAATTCTGGTTCATTTTCATAGCCACAAAGGATTTGTTTTTTCTGTCACCAATGTGCCTGTGTTCTGGTTGATATGGAGAGCTATTTAACAGTGTTCAGCAGCAACTTCAGGCCTAAGGAGTAGCAAGTACCACCAAAAATAGGAAGAAGAAAGTAGGGGTTCTGATGTACACACAAAAGACTGCGGCACTGCTCCAGCAAATAGGTTCATATCTAACCCTACTGGAAATGCAGCAGGAGTTTAAATTCCTGCAGGATATCAGTTGTACAGTCCAGCCAAACTCCTCTCTGGTGACCTGGCTGAACAGCACCGACAGAGAAAGCGCAGCCTCCTTCTCATGTGCACACTTTCAAGTCATCTCTAAAGATAACATTGGCTTACCCACCCACCTCTCATTTGCACCACAGTAGAAACTTTTGCTGAATGGAAACATCCTTGGCTTTGTGGATAGTCTAGGAGCAGATTATTTTTGTATTGTGAAAAAGTCTAATAAAGTAGAAGGATTGACACCACTCCATTCCACAGGAAACTCCACCTTAGTCAAACATGACAGTATATATAGTAAGAGTAACCTGAAAAACAGACTTTAAATAGCTAGAGAGAGAAGGATGCAGAAGCTCAAATCTGGAGACTCAAATGAGATCACTAGAGCTGAATACCAACAGCTGAAACTGGGTAACTTAGTTTTGCAGTGTTCCTTTTCTATCAAAGTGAGTGGAAGTCCTGCCAGTTTCACAGCATGACTGGTCAACCCACTTCTACCAAGGCACACCAATGAGGACTGAAGATCCAGAAATCCTTGGTCATGGATCACAGACCTACTTTCTCATTTTACTTGAACTATTCTAGAGTTTTGGTTGCTCTTTAGCAGAAATTCTTCAACCCAGAGTTCCTGCACTCAGCTGCTCCTCTTTCGCTTTGCATGTAAGCATTCTTCTCAACAGATTTTTTATTAATATGTTTGCAGTACAATTGAGGTTAACCGAAGTGTCCTTGTGCAACTGTAAATGAGCCTCAGCTGTTCATTTGAGTTCAAAATAGCTAAAAAGATCTTTATCAGCTTTCTGTGTGGCTTGTAAATCATCCCAGGTTCTGTGAATATCATGTTACCTACCTCATCTCTGCAGTCAGTTGTGTGATGGGAATGAGAGAGATCAACTGTGTGACGTAAATTCTTTCACTTCCCACATAGCAAACCTGGTTCAGGCTGCCCTTGCAATTTGATGAAAAAGAACATTTGATTGAAATACCAACCAACAAACACCAAATGTCCATTATGCATGGATCATTGAGTATTGTGTGGGTGGAAAAAAATTTCTTGTACTAAAATCACAAGCTATGTACTGCAGGTGGGAATGAGAATTAGCTACTTGTTAATAATTTATGAATAAGGAAACTAGCTCAGTCCAAATTGCCTTATATTAATGCTGCTTGTTAAGGAGACCAGCTTATTCTGCAGAGCTCAGTGAAATTCTGCCCAAAGACAGATCCCTGCCTTCCAGTCAACTGGATTGTGCCTCCAGAACCCAGGGCAACCAGGAAGAGAGGTTGGCATTTTGTTGGGCTGGGTGGAGAGCTCATCTCCTGGAATTCTCCAGGAACACCTCCAGGGCTGCAGTGCACAGCCTTGACGTGGCCTCCAAACATGTGCTAGATAAGGCATGGCTGGCTAGTGCCTGGGGAGCCTGCCAAGGGAGCCCCCCTGCTCCAGTGTGCAGTTCCAAGGGAAGAATACAGTGCCTAGGATACCTCAAGCTCCATGTACAAATAGAGTAGACTTAAAGCAAAATCTATCTGATGTTGAGCCTTATCATGAATAAGCCCAATGGGAAACGAAGACTAAAGACATGCATGTACCTCCAGGTATGGGCAAGATTACAACATTAAATATTTGAAAGAAATTTAATGTTTCACAAATTAATTGTGTTCTGCATTAAAGTTTTCTCTGCAAGTATGTAATTATGCTTTGCTAAATAAAACATAAAACTATGCTATGTAATATTATAGCATTTATGACCAATAGATTTAATAATATAATTGATCCTTATTCAAATTGCTTTGCAGAGGCATATGTGATCCTGGCAAGAATGCTTTCAATGATAATAAACAATTAACTTCAAACCAGAAAAGGAACAAAATAAACTAGAATTCAATTATAATTTTTTTGTTAGCAATTTAAAAAAAAATTATTTTAAAAGCTTTCTTCATAATCTTTACTGGTATATTCAATACAAACTGTTCACAAGTTGTAAAACAATACAAGATTTAAAGTTCATTTTCTGCTGCAAGTGAAGCAATGACTGTTGGTTAAAGTGGCAAGATGGGGGACAAAGAAATCATTCATTTTAAATTATAGCATTCCTCTTTTGAAAATAACTATGATTAAAAAGTATAACATGTTTATTAATCTCAACAGACTGCAAATAGGGGTGAGGGAAATGATTATTTAAGCAGGAGTTCTATGAAACATTCATAGAGATGGGTAGTGAATCCTTCTCCCTGCACATGTACCTGTTGTGGAAGAAACTGGTAGTATAAGGTGATGCTTTACATTCTTTATGTTATGCTACGCTACACTTTCTGTCTTTCAAAGGCCTGAGTGAAGCTAAAATGCTTCACATACACCAGAAGAGAGACTTGTCTCAGAGACCCTGAACACTGAGACCGTTCCTTAGTACTTCTACATAGTCTAAGTTCATCCTTCCCTTGCCTCTGGTCATGACTACTGCTTCCATCCATCCATCAGCCTGTCATTTAGTCTGCACAGTAGTAGGCTGATCTATACTTAATCCTGCTAGAATGGTAGAAGACAAGGATTCCAGATTTCAAGTAGTTAACCCTTTCTTTTTCAAACTTCACATAGAATGTCTCCATTCTAGAACTGTTTACAGACTATTTCAGCCCTTACCTGTCTAACTAGAATCTCCTTTTCAGTATTTTGAATTTCTGACTTATTATTTTTGTCCACAGCAATGACATGATAATCAAAACAGTGAAGAACAATTAAAATCAAAGCTCTTTTTTATTGACTTTATAGTTGAGTTGCAATTTTATCGCTCAATAATTCTCTTATTTAAAAAAAAACAAAAAACAAAAAACCAAACAACTATGGGAATGACTGCTGTAACACACAGAATAAGAGTGGGCAATTCCAAGAGAGCCCAACCCCGAGGAATGCCAGGAGGATGCCCTAGAGCCTGTTGCAAGTAGAGTGCATGTTATAGGCAAGAGCTTGGGAATATAATTTAAAAATTTTCATACGTGTATAAACACAATGAAAAATCATATATACATTTGCAATGAGGTGGAAAGTGCAGCAATGACAGTAGAACAGCAAGACCTCAGGCTGCAGCAAATGAGGATTTGCTCAAACACAGGAGCAGAGAAATGTAAGAAAAGAAGCTGCCTACCTTCAGAAGGCCTCAGGTAGGCAGGGATCTCTAAATGAAATAGCCTTGCTTCCACCACCAACCCTTAAATGAGGTCTGGGAAAGGGTGGAGCCAGGATCCACCCCTTCTGGTCACTCAGCTGCACTGCATGCACCTGAGCTCCCCTTTGTTGGCTCTGCCTTCCCACCAGGCGCTCAATCACTAGTTCAGGCCATGACTCAGCATTTCTCCTACAACATAATTAGTAAATCTCTGTTTGGCATCATTAAAAAGTCAATGAAGATCTCTCTCCTCCAGCAGAGCGTGACAGAACACTGTGATTCTGAGAACTAGTCTCTATGAATTTTGTGCCTCATTCACTGACCTGGGTGCAGACTAGAGCTAGCAAGTCTTTCTGGTTGCTGCAGGGGTCCCTGGATCTCTGCATAGCAACTGCATTTCTTTAGGAAGGAGACAGTATTTCTGTCCCCGTTTCCCTATCTGGGTGACATCAGATGTCAAAGTACAAAGAAATGTTTTTAAATGATGAACTAGATTCACGTTTTCTTGGGGATATTGATTCAAATAACAAATCAGTGTAATCTTGGCAGGCCTTCTACCTCCCTGTTTGTGTATCATCTACAAAATGAGTTCATTGGCTGAAATAATTATTAGGAACAATGGTTTCTGCAGCATACTGGAGAACTCTAGTACTGGACTTTTCAACTGTGTTTGTATTATACATAGGCAGACAGGAGAAACACCCACCACCATGTGTTTTGAGGATTTTGTCAAAACTAACCTTTGTAGCCATGGTTTCACGTGTCAAATGCAGAACATTTGTGGCAATTTTATGATGAACAATCTCCAGACCAGTGTTCCAGTCTTGAAAAACACATGTGCATACAGAGTCTTGAGGAAGTCAGCATGATCCCTCACGGATTACAGAGATAACTGTAGGAACAAGTTCCACGAAGAAGGTGTGAGCTGCGACTCTGTAAAGGCTTTAATGGAGTTTGATAGTTCAAAAATGTGTCAAGTGCCTGAGTTGGCCTTTGAACACCAGGGGCAAGAAATCATTCATGGAAAGACATCAGTGAATGGCCTGAAATATCAGAGAAAATCCTGAAGTAGCAAGGACTGTCTCGGAAAATATTGAAGTACCCAAAGATATTTCCCACAGAGAAAGAGAGTGCAGTCATACTACTGTTTATTTACTGGAAACAATCTTTCAAGTCTACTGTCAAAATAATACATATCTGTTTACATATATACCACTGACACTGAGATTCAAGACTTAAAATAAAACTGAGCTAAATCCAGACCTGATGTTGGGGTAGCAATCGCTGACTTCAGCACAGTCATGATCACATTGTCCTATAACTGGGACAATCAATGTTTGGAAACTGAGAGAACCTCATCTGAAGTGTGAAGAGTTTAAAGATGTATCCCACAAGCATGTCCTTATATATATTCTTAAAAACCTTTGTGATTCTCAAGACCGTATGACACAGACCCAATTTCAGGAAATATGACTCATCAGGACTTAAGAGAGCTTCCGATACCTTCAAAATTGTGGAGTGGCTATTTTTTTCTCAAATCCTTTTTGTGAAACGAGGTTCTGACAGCAGGCTGGGCAATTCTTTCAACTATCCACTTTGCTGAAAGGTTGCCTAATGATATTGTGGAGAGAAGGGTGCAAAAGCAGCAAATGGGCCAGCTGCATTTCCAGCAAAGCATGAAGAACTTGCTGGGAGAAGAGCAAATGGGCAGGGAAATAAACAGTCTGTCTTGGCTGTGAGACAAGTAACAGAGATCAGTTAGAACATAAAAGAGACACAAAGCCTACAACTCATATCCAAAAAAGCAGAATGAAAAATGTTGGGTAATGCTACAGAAAACGTGGAGCTCCCTCAGCATGCATTTGCAGTGCATGACCATAATGAGATCACTTGTCCAGGACAAATACACAAAGGAGACTGGAGAACCAGTAGGGAGTTGAAAGATATTGAATATTTGTGGAGATTTTGGTTGCTGAAGTGTTTTCTAAGGATTCCTTTGCTACTCATTATTTGCTTACCAGTGTAAAAGCGTATCTGCCTTGTGTGATTTCATGGATATTACTTGAGTTACACGGGGATCAGTTTGGCCAATGGAAACTACTACAGGGATCTCAGAGGTCTGAACAAATCTGCAGTTCGTGAGGTTTCCACTTCTAATTGCAGACTTAGACACATCAGATGCACCCTACAGTGAGACAGGTGAGGAAAAGGACGTCTGCAGGATCTGAGACAGCCCCACACAAATACCTCTGCGCCATTGCACTCTCTATTACACAAACTTTTGAGCACAGGTTGCCTGTCTAGGCAGACTTTCTAAAGAAATCTCATTGTAACTATCAGCTTCAGTTTTCATGCTTGGCACATGCTTTTGGGTTGAGCTAGTCAGAAACGTTTCGAAGACATAAAACAACAGAATGTGATAAGTTTAAGTCACTTGTAAACGCTCGTTTCAGAGGAGGATACACAATTTGCTTGTATTGTGTCATTTTATAACTCTTCAGCTTCCAAATGCAAAGCCACTTTGCTATAGTTTTAGTTTCCATAAATTTTCCTTTGTATACAAATACATCACAGTGCTTTATATACACACAGGGAAGATCATTGGTATACTTATTATCTTTCCATTGAATAGCAGCAGTCATGCAAATTAACACCAGCTGAGGGTTTTTCCATCCAGGTTTATTTCAACAGTGGTACCTTTCAGGCTTAAATAATGTTAGGGCATACTTTTATTTCTTTTTTATTTTTGAAACACCTTTGCACTATGAAATTTTCATTAGGTTCTAAAACAGCTACAGAAAAGATCCAGTAGCAAGCTCTGAGAATGAGCCAGACTGGATCACTTGAGTGACCACAAAATGTATCGATTCTGCTTGTTCTGGGTAGAGAGAAGTGAATGCATGTGTTGTGATAACTTAAAGCCATGTTTCTGAGATAATGAAAGCTGACTCTTAATAGGGGATGAGACAAGATAAAGAAAATATGGGCACAGGCTCCCCACTTAAAAAGGAGAAAGTTGTTGGTTCTGCATGAACAGCACAGTACCTTGGTGATGATAGATGTGCAGCTGCTCATAGCTCAGCTATTCCCACCAAAGCTATTGCAGTCAGAAAAGCACAAGTTGAAAAGTGATTCTGTGGGATCCAGCAAACTCTTAAGTGAAATAACATTTTGTTGTCTGTGTTAAAAAAAAAAATCCACTTCCCTAAAAATATTTCCAAGACGAATATATCAGGTAGGACCCATCCAGCTCTACAACACTAGATCCTGTAAAACCCTGACGTGCATATTCCTTTTATTTTTTTTTATTTGGCATGAATTGCTGTAATACACGAGCCTGTAACAATCTATTGGAAACAGACCTTTGAATAGGAAATGGAGAGTTTAGATGTTACAAACTGCGAGTAAGTTATTATTTTGAGATTGGCATATATTTTGGCAAAGTTAAAGTTGGCTGGAGTGATAGTGAGTGATGAAAGATGTTATGGCGATTGAGAAGTGGCTGAATTCCTTTGTTTCCAGACTTTATGCTTTTTTTTAAGGCACAAAATGTTTACATAGAAAGTGTAATATTGTTTTATGAATATTTGTTGCTAAAACCAGGCGTTCGAGCCTTACGCTTTTAACAAACTGTTTAGTAATGGAATTCCTCTGTTATTTTTTTAATATTTCTTAATTAGGGTTAAATCAGGTTGGTATGTGGGAACCATGGGAGAACAGCCCAGAAGTGAGGAACTGTCTGATATCTTACAGAGTGCACTTCCTCTCCAGGAGGTGATGTGACAGCAGGAGGAGAGATGACTCCACTGGGCATGAAGAAGTGATAACATGGAGGCACAAAGAGGGTGAGGAAGGGCTTTTATGTTCTGGAAGAACTTAAAACATTGAGTTTCATTTACGATACTGCCTGCTCCATATCTGTGTGTTGGGCTACCAGAGCCTTCTTTCCTATGTCTGCATTCCATAACCTGGGACCCATGAGTTATAAACTAAGCGGTGGTTATAAACTAGCATTCCTCCTTGATCATTTCTATTTTCCCCTTCAAGGCTGGCATCCGGTGAGCCTCAATACACTCAGAAAGCACATTCCTGATACTTCTCTGTCCCTGCGGGGTTCCTCTATATTTGTACCCTTCAGTTGGCTATTCACAAAACTCACTGGCTTCCTGCCCTCTGCTTAGCCCCCTAAAGCCTGGAGTCAATCTTGAGCTGGTCTGTTTTTATAGTAAAAGACAGCCTGCATGCAGAGCTCTGAGCCATGGGAACCTAGTGTGGTGCAGCATCAATGAGAAAACTTTATTAAGAAGTGGAAGATGCTGAAGCACACTCAACTCAGCTTTTAGCTGTTGTAAACCATTGCATCAGGACTTTCTCAAGCTAAGTACCAGTAAAAAGAGCAGTCACTTCTACAACTAGCGAAAAAACAACCCCAGACTAACTTGTAGAGCTTATCGAGAGCAAGAGTCAGCTGACGCAAAAGTGTCACACAGGCTGAGTTGTGATAACTTTTCTGAGTCTGTGTTCTCCCATCTAATACTTGGCTTTAATGAAGCCCTCCATATAAGAATGAAGACTCTGCTCCAGTCTATTCATGCTATAATCTTCATAAACTCCTTTCCCAAGTAGCATTAAACAATCCCAATCCTCAAAAGGCCTCAGCAAAGTTTATGTTTTGTGCTAGCAATGCTCAAGAGCAAAAAAGACAATAAGGAAAAAGTCAGGGGGAAATAGCAAGTACTTACTTCAGAGAAATGTAGAACAAAGCATATGAAGCCTCATCCTTAGTAAATAAAACACTGAACTGCCAGTGACTTTAACAACATGAGGATAATACCTCCAAACTATACAATTAATTTTATTTTCAAACACCTAAATATATATATATTTAGTCTAGCACTGTGAGGCTTCAGCTGGAATACTTTTCACAGTTTTGGGCAATGCACTTTGAGAAAGATGTGAACCAACTGGAGAGAATCCAGATGAGAGCAATAGGAATGATCAAAGGTCCAGAAAATGTGATGTATGAGGAAAGACCAAAAGAATTGGGTTTGTTTAGACTACAGAGGAACAGTCTGAGGGGAGACGTGACAACAGTCTTCAGACATGTTAAAGACTGTTGCAAAGGGGAAGATAAACTGTTCTCTATTTCTACTGGAAGTGTGCTAAAAAGCAATAGACTTACATTACAACAGGGGAGACTCAGATTAAACTTTAGGAAAAACTTTCTATTGATTACAGCAGTTATACCTGAGAAGACATTACCTATGGAAACTGTGGGATCCTGTCATTTGGGGTCTGGGTACTGGCATAGATGGGTCTGCTTTGTGTCAAAGGCATGAATGACATCACTATTCCAACTCCTTTTCAGATTGTTTTCCCTAATTTTAGGAATGTAGGAGAGAGATTCTGTGCAAACAGAATAGTTATTATTTCTTTTCCTGAAGGAATTTGGACATATCTGAACTGAGTGGTTGTTGAACAAGAGGTTACTTGCAGCCTTAGCTGTAAAGTTAGTATTGCTAACTTACAACCATTACAAACTGTTTGCAACTATTACACTGAAAAACAGTGAAAAGTTCTGATTCTCACCTGCTCTTAAGTCCCTGGACACAATTCTGGCAGTGGAGACCTGTGTCAAAGAGCCTGGCTGTAACTAAGCATAATGCTCTAATCAGTGTAAAACATGCCATCCAGTGATGGATTTCTATGAGCTCTGTTATACAGAATGATTTAATACAGGAAGGAACCCAAAGATGTGACATGTTAGAAAGTAGAAGATTACATAGTACAAGTATTTTGGAATGAATTTACAATGAATTTTAAGTACAAAACAGAATCAAAGAAAAGCAGGTGAAAGTAAGACAAATGCAGAGTGAATTGAAACAAAGTGCTTCACTGATAATTTCAAAGTTAATTGTAAATGTAAATTAGCACTTCTGAGATCCCTTGTTTCAATAGGTGTCTTTTTTTGTTTGTTAGCTTGGTTTTCACTTGTTTGTCAGCTTTCCATTTATAATGAAAAAAATATGCAAGATTGCAAAAGCCAGCTTTTTCTGCAGTTTCTTTGGTGCTTTTTGCTAAGCAGCCTTGGAGCTACAAAGGTTCACAGTCTTTGAAACATAGACTCATACCCTAGAAATGTTTACAGTGGAAAAAAGAGTCCTTAAAATATATGACCACATAGAGAATCATACGGGATCTGCTGCCGATACACCTTCAGAGGTCTGCATCCTGGTGGGGGTGTGCATGAAGAGGCCTCCCTCCTCAGACAGGCATCTGTCACTGGGTCTGTGGAAATACTGACTTGGTTTTGAGCTGCTATACGTACTGGCTTCTGAGGAGAGAGTTCTGCAGAAGAGGAACCGTGTCTTTTGTTTTAATGTTTACAGGGCACCAACGCAAGGTTTAGAATGAGTACTGTGATACAAATATCCTCAGCCGGATGACGGAGCTTCCTCTGAAGTTGATGACGGTGTTGACAGTGATCATTTCCAAGTCCAACTGAACAGTGCGGGGCCCTTTCACAGGACGGGTCATCACCAGCGTAGCACTGATCGGTCCTGTTTGCTGTGCACAGAACAAGAGGAAGCAGGTGAGATTTTCAGAAACAGTTTTGAAAACTGTCATCTCAGGTGAGACCACATGATGTGCATGGGCTTTCAGCTCATGTCAGTGCTTGGCTCCATCTCACTCTTTTGTGTGATCCATTGACTTCTACACTTTTTTAAAGCCTTTGAGAGCCCTGCACATCAAGGAAGCTATTGTGCAAAGAAATTTGCTATCATCTGAATAGAAAAAGATGAAAATGCGGATTTAGAGCATGCACAAAAGATGACACTTGTTTCTTGAGGGGGTCATATATTATTTAGTTTGATGTAAAAACCACTATTACTTTGAAGCAGCAAACTCCAGGAAGGGGTTATGTTACTGGAGCTTCGAGAACAGATGTTCCTACGTGAATGGAACCAGGGCTTGCTGTATAATTGCATATGTTAACATTGCAAAACCTCACCCTCTGAAGAGAGCTTTAAATATGTGAAGGCATGTTAGAACATTTGTCTTGTAGTAAGTGGAAGCAGAGCTTTGAAATGTCTGTCTGGAACAGCGGATTATGAATATTAAAAAAACAGTTTCTGAGGTTAAAACTAAATGCAGTTTGTTTCCCAGCAATTGCTGATGTACATAAAGTGTGACCTGTTTTGCTATGGAAAGGAGTGCTTACACTACCTCTGATAAGTCAGGCCCAATAAGTGGTGAGGAATAGCTGCCTGGTGAGCCAGCAGCATCCTGAGCACTGTGCATCCCGTGCCCTCAGCTCTGCCCACTCCTGCTGGGTGCAGAGCAAGGGACAGGCACCACCTGCTGGCTATACACCGCATGGGAATGTGCTGCCAGGGAAGGAAAAGGGCAGCTTGTGCCAGCAGAGTACTTTAGGTGACAAATGGATGGTTATGTGATAAATGAATTCAAGGAGAAAGCAGACTTGAGCAATGATGCTCATCAATGCAGCCTCAGCAACTGCCAGTTTGACCCAGGCTAGAGAAAATGGTCAGTGGGATCAGAAATGACTTTACAACAGGGAAGAGCTCATGGGATGTCCATAATCACTCCTGGACCAGTTATCATGTCAGAATTTTGGAAAGTTTTCTTTTCTTTTGGATGCTATTTAACATTAAAAGGCTGTCAAGAAGAACTTGTTTTTGAGGATCTATTGAAATCTGTCACGCTACCATTTTCTGTGAGTCACAGGAGCCATCGGTAGCTGCTGAACACCATTTATTGTGAATATCAAAGCCAGGTTTTGACTGGGGTTAAAAATAAACACACTGAACATCATCGTCTTTGGTGGTTGTGCCTCACCCTGTGCAGGTGATTCCCACTGCCTCTGTGTTAGAGGTGATGAAGATGACAGGAGAACAAGGATGAGTTCTGAGGAAAATTTGAATCAAAATAAGCATTTCTGTTTTCCCCAGCAATGCCTACTGACAATGTGTGTTTTCAGTGAAAATAAACATAAACACTACACAACAAAAAACCACCAGCAGCAAACAAACACATAAAAGAAAGAACTTAAAGTCAGTTCTTAGGATAAAGAATTTCTTTCTAGTTTTCAGATATTATTTTTTTCAGTTACCAAGGGAGAGTATGAAAAAACAAGTGAACAGTGTTGACTCTCTAATTGACAAATACCGGTAGTCCATAAAACTTTAAGAAGTTTTGGCACAACACTCTATCCTGGACACAGGAAACAGCTGCTCTTTGACAGGGCTACAACCATGGACTTTTGTGAATCTGATGGCTCATAAAATGAGAGTATTTGCTTTGAGTAAGTTACTAAAAAGCAACTGCAGCTCCCATAAACCAATTTGTTGCTCTGCAAGTCTGAGTGTAAAAATAGTTCTGATGTCAGGAAGAAATGCAGCTACTAAGAAGATACTCCAGGTTTTTCCCAGCCAGTGCCAGACTTACCCGCATGTAGAATTCTCTGCCCTCATTCCCTGATTTGATTTGGAAGATGTAATAGGCTCCAGGGTATCGAGTTGTTGCTTGCATCTGAAAGATGTCAGAAGGCACTGAACGCCCAGACAGAACATCCATGACTCTGTACAGGATGGTGAATGGTTGATCTCTGCAGCCAGGGTTTTCAGCTGGACACATACAGCGGCTAACAGAGAGATAGGATTGTCATCAATGGTTACAAACCCCTGCCACACTTCATTCTTAACATGCTAATACAGCTGCAAATAATCAGTCGATCAACCAATGAATCAAGTTGCCAACCAGCTAAAATAATCAATTTCACTTGTAATGAATTTTTTCTCTGATAGTGTTCTCTGCACTGCTACTCCAGTTTGCCTTCATCCCTGCTTTCTTTTTCTTGTCCTCCAGCTTTTGCCAAAACATCTTGGCAGCACCTATGTCGTTAGGTCACTTAGATATCAATACTTTCTTTGGTGTAGAATGCCTTGTGTTTGTTTGTTCCGATAGTAATTTATACTAGTAATTATTGGATAATTTCAATAACAGCGTGACGTAAATACTGTATCACTATTTAATAAAAACAAATAGTGAGATTTCCTGGATTGAAACCAAAGGTCACAGATCAATCACAAAGCTCTGAAGAAGAGCAGAATAGCAAGTCAAGCATATGACATTTCTACCAACAGCCTCCAATCATCTGCAATGTCAGGAAACTGTTGAAACAAAGATGTCTTCCGTGTATTTGCCTTCCTGCAATGTATTTCTTACCCATTGTCATGTTCAATTTCCCCTTACACATCCATGACACCTTGTGGCCAATAGCTCCACAGCCCCCACCCTGCATGCCCACTTTCCTCTCCGCACTGCTCCTTATTGACTTTGATCCTCTCAGCTCTTGAAAGCAGGCTCAATTCCTGCTCATCCTCCATGTGCAGCTCGTGGCTTCATATTTGACTTTCTCCAAGGCTGGAGAATCCTAACCTTGATGCTTCTCATAAGGAAGCTGTTCCCTGCTTTTGATGCTCCTTGTCACCCTTCATAAATCTTTGTCCAGTCATATCACACTGCTCCTGTGAGGAGGTGATGACACTGGTGATCATCTTGAAGATATAGGAACACAGCTGCACATGCTTTAAGGATATTCTGCACTTCAATTTCAGTTTGTTCTTCTGACCTCTACTCAGTACTACAGGTCATGGAACCATGAGGAACAATCCTCAAACCTAACTTGGGAGGGATTATGATCAAGTCATCACTATTTATTTTATTTCACCTGAAAATTGGGGTTGTTTTTATACTTTACATTCATCTACACTGAATTTGAATTTAGCACAATTAGAGGCTCCTTCTGAAATTCTCCTCTTATCTTTCAACCTCTTATTTATCTGTGCCAGGTATTTCTTACTTATGGCTGCTTAATTTCCATAGAAGTATGAAGTGTAGGGTTCTTTTCAGAAACCTTTGGAAACCTAAGCAGACCACATCAACCCATGTCCCTTAGCCACAAGCTGCTAATTTCTTCAGACAGCTTCGATAAAATGCAGGATATCCCTTTATAAAAGCCATGTTGGGGAATTTACTGGATGGAAAATAAGGCTTTTTGTCTATTTTTTTTTTCTATAACCTCCATCATTGACACCAGCTTCAGACAGTTCCTCTGGCAAATTCTCCATAAAAAGGTTCCTGGCATTATGAACAGCCCATTCCTTCCACAGAGAACACAGACGCAATGAATTTGCTTGGCTTCTATACTTACCACTTCCAGACATATGCCACAAATTAAATGCAGTCACATCTAGATAGAGCCAAAGCCACCAAATACAGAGCTTGGAGAATCAAGAACTTTGGTGCAAGCTGATTTGTAAGTACCCCACAGTTGGGCTCTGAAGAATTTAGACATTTAGATACAAAGGCTTTAGACATTTCAAGATCTAGTTTAAGATTTCACCACTTCTGAAGGTACATAGCCCCAGAATTGACAGAACAGAACTTGTCCACTCTTCACTCTTTGGGCTCCACCACCCTCTCCTGCAAAATACATTTGCTCAGAGGATTCTGAGTTTAGACACTAACAGTGCTAATTTCAGACTGCGCAAATCAATCTGCGGACTGCTGTTTTTCCGCACATCTAACCTTTGAGCAGTAGGAAACTACTTGTGTTCTGCTATAATGAGCATCTAATGTTTTTAAAGCACTTCCTGGACATGAGCTAGTTAGTGTTTACAGGAAATACTCACATTAACAAACAGCATTTAAGCATATATGAAGTCAGTAACATAATTGAAGTGTCTTTATTACATTACAAACCTTGCTGTTTCCTCTACTCACTGATAAGTGTTTTTCCAGTCTAACTTCCCACACATCTGAGTATCATATCATATCCCACCTGGTGACCTGGTAAGGAATTGCAATTTATTATTTGTATAAAGCTTTCTAACAGTAAACTCTCCAGACACATTTCATGGCTGTGTTGCAAAAAGCAGCTTATTATTGTAAAGATATGCTTTACACAGTTAGAATTTGCTTTTGTGGCTGTGGGTATTACTCACTTCTCATTAATCTGGATATAAGGTTCCTCGCATCTTACTGGGTCTAAACATTTATATTCTCCTGGGATATTGAAACACGTTTGCTGTAGAGTGCAGGTGAAGTTCCTAATTTCACATTCATTGATATCTAAAACACAACAAAACAAGAGAAAAGCTAAAATAGAGGCGTATGCTTAAGACACAGCTGTTACTGTCCAATGTCCACTGTATGGCATTGACCAAAAATTCACTCTTGCACCATGAGAAGTAGCTTTTGATAACTGGTCCCCTTCTAAGATCGGTTTTTACCCCACTCATTTCTCCCTGTTGGAGTGCTCCCCTATGCAAAATGCTGCAGCAGTGAAAAAGAAACTGCTGCTCAAGCTCTCTGACCTTAGAGAAAGTGAAAACTAAAGAGAGACACGCAGCAGAGGGGAGAGCATTTGAGGGCTTCACTGCGTAGCTGTTTCTTAATCAGTAAAACCTTCCTCAGACCATTGCACCAATTGACCTCAGTGGGGCTGTTCATGTGATGACATTCTCACCAGAACCACATAATTGGCCCCTATGAGTATGTCACTATGCAATGCCAAGACTAAGAAATGGAGTCCTTGAAAACCTCTTTCCAGACACTGGCCTTGTTTTCTAGTCCCTCTGGGTTTTAATCAGTGCTGGAATGCTCTTACCTTGGCAGCTTCTGCTATCATCAAGCAGATTATAGCCCGAAGGACAGACACAGTAGTAAGAACCAGGCCCATTCACACATTCGTGCTGGCAGAGGAACTCTGAGAAGCTGCATTCATCCATGTCTGCAGTGGTAAAACAAAGTTTAGAACCTTTGGCTTCACAGTTAAAAGCGTAGTCCCACAAGCAGGTGGCCATCCAGGCGTGCCTATCATCCCAGCTGGAGGTTGGCATCCTCCAACTACCTAGAGCTCTGAAGCAGCCTGGCAAAATGCTGGTAAACAAGATCTTGGCTAAACTAAACCAAAGCTGCTGCTCAACAAGATGCACAACTCTGATTTATTTTTCTTTTTGAATACCTGTCACCAGTTGGCCATATTTTTAGTTCTGTTTTACATCAGAGATAGAGGTGCTCCAACTACAAAGCTGCAACTGTAATTTGTAAGGAGAGACTTGATGGTATTTTTCTTTTCCTTTTTTCTTTTTTCTTTTTTTTTTTTTCTTTTTTTCTGGAGAGCATATTTCCCTTTCTCAGAGCCATATGGGTCCCAGTAGAAATCCTGTAGCCAGCCCCAGCCCTGGCTGTTTTATGTAACCTAGCCTCTAGCCAGTTACTTGTAACGCGTTCTTGCAAGACTTCACAGCTCATCCCAGCTTGGGTCAGGCTTACTGGAAGGCCCAGTGATCTCCCAGATACCAAGGAAGCTAAGCAGTCTGTCCAATCTCTGATTAAAAGCAGTGTATGATCTCTTTTCCCCCTTTACTCATGAACTGACCAGAAATCATACGCCGTGGAACCGTGTTCAAATGAGAAAGATGAAGATCAGAGCTGCAATGGAGGCATGGCTGACTGAGAGGAAAACACATACAAAGGCGCTAGAATGAGGGAGGCTGCTGTTAATCATTTCCTTCTTTTTCTGTGCAGGGGAAGAGAGAAACAAAGACCAGAGTCCCAGCCAGGAACTCCCAAGTTCGAATTCCCAGCTCTAACATTGACTCTCCCAAGCAAATCACTTTCACTCTTCAGACTGAATTTCCCTTTCTTTTCAATTGGATTCGGTCCATTTATCCACTTCTGGTGTTTTGTACAGATGTATTGGAGAGTGTTTGAAGTCCAAATATGCTAAAATAGCTTTATGTCTACAACCACATAATCAAAAGAGATTAAGGGAACTCTACACCTGCACACTTCTGTTGTTGTGTCACCTGCTTCAGCAAGTTCTCCGAAAAAATCACCTTCCTGACAAAACATGGACCAGGGGCTACCTCCATAAAGAGACTGAGATATTGCCCAGCCCTCCAGGCCTCCTAGCCAAGCCTTCCAGCACCATCAGATTCATAGAACCTGTGCTCAGCTGCTGTCAAATGCTGGAGATAAAGGCAGAAAGGCCATATGTTTTTACTTATGAGTGACCCAGGGCAGACACCTGTGCTATTTCTAAATCCTTCTGCGGTGTTGCCAACTATTCTCACTGGGACTGTTTCCTTAGTGAGCCCCAGTGATGTCTAGCAATTCCTTGTGAGGTGAAGGAAGCTCATCCAGAGGAATATGACATGCTTGTGACAAGTGTTTTCTGGTATAGAAGGGTCAAAGGAAGGTTTGTACCTTCCCTCAGAACAAGGAGATGTGCATGAAAGAATAGCTTTGGGAACTCTAACTGACACACATACTGCATATCACTCTGTTTCTCTCTCAGAAACAGCATGTTACATCTGTTTACTGTAAATTAAAAAACAAGTATTTTCCAGTATTTTTTCTTCCAAAAAATATTGGCTGGATTCTCTAATTTTATCAAGCTGTGGGAACATTAAGCACAGAAATACATTTCATCTTCAATTAAAATAAAGCAATAAAATAAAAACAAAAACAAGAGGGGAAAAGGTAGAATGACATAAGCAGTTTCATCTGCTATGAGCTGAAAGATCAGCAATAACTGCTAAGAAATGGCACATTGTTTTTCAAGTGCAGACAGAGCCATGCAGGGGAAAATAGGGAAGGTTTAGGCAGAAGTGTGAGATCATAAGAACAAAAAGGGTACGTGCATTCAACAGAGAAATGGAAAAGTGCTTTATGAATGAGTATTTCTTTATTGTGGAAAAATGTTCTAGGACTGTCCCTAGTTTACTTGCTTTAGTAAGATTCCCATTCAGCATTGGAAACCATTTCCTTATGTTCCGCTGTTATCTTAGAGCTTTTCAATTTTTAGCTTAGTTCTTTAAAACCTTTTGCAGCCCTCCTCCACTGCGCTTTTCTTGGTATTTGCTGCATACTGTAACTGGAAGGAAGATCACATTAATTGCAGTTATCCTGCTGCTAATCGTACACCAAAGCAGAAGACTTCTACAAAAGCATACACAAAACAGTACACTGGAAAAAGAAAGCATAATAGAACTAAAGAAACCAAAACAATAAATAACTGAAGACAGTTACCACTGCAGTTAACTCCGTCAGCTTCCAGTTCGTAGCCAGGTTCACAGCGGCAGAGAAAAGAGCCATAGGTATTGACACAAGTCTGAGAGCAAGGGTTTTCTCCCGTACATTCATTCACATCTGCAGGAAGATAATACCCTGAATCAGTAACTTGTCTCCAAATTCTATTTTCAATTCATTACTGTAAGGCATTTCAAATGGATTACATGTATAGTAAAAATAATTTGTTTTGAAAAACATAACAACGTCAGTGTTATTTATGAGATACCAGATGATGTCAGAAAGAACGTGTTGGAAGCAACACACGTGGAATTCAAATATTTTGGCAATGTCTTAAAAAAAAATGACATGAAAGATAGGGTGAAATATTTATTATAAATGCATGTCTGTTTATCTTGCAACATTAAAATCATGGAAAAGATTATGTTATAACCGACCCGATACAAAATGCAGTAGGATAACCTTAGGAGAATAACACAATGAGGACTGATCCTTATGGGAACTCTGGCTGTGAGAAAACCATTTTTTATTCATTTAGGACATTAACAATTTCTGGAAAGTTCTTTTATCATTGTCATGTATCATCTTATGGAGAGGTTGTGTTGACTGTGATTCAGGTAGCACATCACAGCAAAAGCTGTTCTCATGCTCAGGACCCTCATCTGAAGCTTGGGTGACTCGGATGTAATTTGCTTATCTGTCAGGTTTCCTGTCTTAGGTAAAAGTGCTTCAGTTCTTGGTAATTTCAGTAAAAAATCTAGGGGGGTTGGGCCTGTTTGCATATTCCTGCTGATATACTGCTCAGGTTGCATCTGTACCCCTCCTATGTGCTGTGATGGCAAACAAATGTTCACAAGGGAGCTACAGAAACATCTCAGAGAAATCTATCAACATTTTCAAAGCAGTGCTGTGATAGTTACTTGCATGCTAAGAACTAAACACATTTTAACAGCGTTGCTGGTTAGGAGCAAAGATTTCAATCATGGTTAAGAATGCACAGTACCTTGGCACGATCTTCCATCATCGTTAAGGGTAAAGCCTGGGTTGCACGTACAGGAGTAGGAACCAGGCACGTTGGCACACAGCTGCTGGCAGTAGCCGTAACGGCACTCATCTATATCTATGAATGGGAAAGAGAAAAAGCAGAGTGGTTGGTGTTTCTACATGCAAATACAAAGCATCAAACATCCTGAATCAATGGCACCAACAACAGAGAAATAACAGTGCGGCGGTTACAGACCTAACAGCCAGACTTTCAGGTGATCAGACCGAATTACAGTTAAAATGTATTTTTGCTCAAAAGAATGCAGCACTGCATTTTTCTCCACGTCTTACATCTGACAGCAGATGCTATGAAATGACTGCCATTGCTGTAATGTTGAGCTCAATGCTATGTTATCAGAAGGCCCCTTTAGGCATTACCTGGAAGTCCACCTGACACCTGGTACTGCCCATCAACACAAACACAGCCCTGCAGCAAAGCTTTACCAGAATCAAGGGAGAAGAATGTTTTATTTCCATGCATACCAAAGCTACTCACAAAAAAAACCCAAGTATATCTTACTAAGTGCTCCTTTTTTTATTCCAGACTGGATGTTCTCAGAAGAATTGTTTTTCAATAGTCACATTTGCATTTTATGTAAATTTTTTTAAAAGATAAATTACAAGATCAAAAATGCAAACAATAAATTTGCTACCAAAATGAAATAGTAACTTGGGCTTAAATAAAGCATTAAAAATACATGCAGTCGACTGTTAAAAGTCGAAGAAAATGCTGTAAATTATGTATGCTGGAAGTGCTAGAAGAATTTTGTTCCTGGCCTAGGAACCGTAGTAGCTGTCACTTTAAAGGCTTTACATTCCCTTTAGTTTTTGTCTTTTGATTTATGGAGATTTTTTTAGTGGCTGCTCTCAAAGCTTTGCAGCTTTGCAGCTTTCCAGTGATGGTCTAAACATCGAATTCCTGTTCAGATTCTTCTTATGGGTGATTAAAATAAGATTAGAGCAAGTCTTACCTCTCATTCAACACCCATCATTGCTAATCTCTAGGGCCATTGTAATGACAGCAGAGAACAAAGCAGGTGCTGGAAGACCTTCTCTTTATAAATGCTTTCTGTAAGTATGACCATGGGAGATTGTTTTATTGAAAGAGCACATTAATTTTTTCCCAGTTTGAAAATAGAACTGTGTATGGAAAAACTGTAACTGTGTAAAAGGCTGTGGATAATTTGGAAAAGTGATGATCCTGCCATCTGAAAGACTCACACAAGAAGACACAGTTTTGAATGTCCATTCCTAAGGCTCTAAAGAGAGTAGGAAATGAGAGCATTTCATCAATGAAATGCTAAGCTAGGAAGACCAAACAAGTGTAAAATCTGCAGCCAGTCTGCTGTAAATAAAGTTTGGTGAGTAAAGTTCTGTGAGAAAAGGCACAGGTTTTGGTAGAGTGACCCTCATCACACATTCCAATGCACAAGAAAATCAAAATGACAGTATTTTCCCTATGGCTCTCATGCATACAGTTACATCTAGATGAATTCCAGCAGCTCATTATTTGTTAGCTAAATGCTTCCTGTTTTGGTGCAATATGTTAAGACTGTTTTGGGAAAATGAATTCTTGAATGACTTGAACTTTCACATGATTTGGTAATACTATAAAAACAACAACATTTTGAATCTGATGGATAAGTAGCTACATCCTGTAATTCAGCTTTACATTGTTGGCTTCAATAGCACAGTTTTGCCAAGTCTTGTGAAGGCATGCTGAAAATATCAAAGCTTTGGAAATACTCCCACTGTGTAAAATAACAAGGACATTGACACTTGGTTTTACCCTTAATACCTTTAATTTCCCACCACATTTCAAATAGCAGGATAACTCAAAGGCCAGGGTCAGCTCTGGTATGTACAACAGCACTAGGCTTGGCCCAAACTCTGCAAAAGTAACATTGGTTTTAAGTAAATTAATACCTCATTTCACTGACACATTGCATTACTTTAAATACAAGCACTGGATTTTGTGGAACTGTTATCTTGAGAGCATTGCAATTTTTGAAGGAAGAACTTTTACGGAGTTTCTTCTTGTAGGTGGTTCTTGTGGACTTTACTGTACTGTCTCTTGCTGTGTAAACATTACTGGGATTATTACAATAGACAGCAGTGTAGCTTTTTGTAAATGTGGTATACTAAGAGTATTCCCTAAGAACCTGTCTCTAAAAACTCAAACCAGTCCTCTGATTGCATTAAATGAACGGTCTTTAACTGCCTAATGACAGAAAAAAATTACCTCTTCAAGCCCAATGGAAAGTATGGAAAACAGGCTTTTTGGAAGTAAAAAAAAAAAAAGATTCTAAACAAAACTTGCTTCTAGCTCTTTGCACTACCCTGAAATAATCCACCCATGCATGCATAAAGTGGGCAACAGTAGAACATTATTGCTTATTTTAAATGGCATAAGCAGATTCTCAAATCAGTTCAGCAAAGCAGTAACTTCAGCTCTCTGGTATATCCATCAAGCAGCAAAGTGCTTTAGATCCATGTCCAAGTCCTGAATGATGCACACAATCCTTAAGTTTGGGCTGTAACTCGGAGAAGTAAATTGGTAACACAACAGATGACATAGAGCAAAATCCCCCTCCCTGCCCTCTCTCACCTTGTCCCCACCACAAATACCTGTGCAAGCCCCAGCTCAAGGTTAGCTCCATGCATCCACATATTCAGGCTGTTCCTCACCTCCAGTTCCTTAGTGTATGCAAGAGAATACAGATGCTCCCTGTATGGGCTGGTTATAGTTTCCTCTAACCTGGCAGAATAGAATGGCTCCTTTCTGACATTATAGTCAGCCTATTTTATTTATTTAATAATGCACTTAGCATGCATTCTATGATTCTATTATTTTCCACTTTTTTTTTTCTTTTTTTTTCTTTTTTTTTTCCCCAACAGGAATTACCAGAGATTAAGGAGCAGGTGGCTTGAAGACTTCATTTCCCTTCATTACATAACACTGATTCCCTGCCGCAGCCATGCAGACCCCCATTTAGCTGAGATAAGCTCTGTCCCATCAGCCTCCCCATGCCTGCAGCGTTAGGCAGCAGCAGCTTGCAGTAGTTAGTAGTTAGATGACAGTCCTGCACTACAACTGGTACTTGGGAGAAGAAATTCAGAAAACATCTGGAGAAGCTCCAGGACTGAATGGGCAGGGAAATCCCATTCTTCTTCCAGCTGAGGTGTTGTGACAGAATGGTCCAGCTCTGGATAGCTGGCAGGCAAACAGCCCACGCCCAGGGGAAAAAGTTATAGCACAAATGTTAAAAAAGGTTTTTTTGTCCTATCTCCCTTAGAGAGCTGTACCTAACATGAGCATCTCCTTTATCATCCCACAGGCATGTCAGACAACATGCAGGTCTGGGGAGACTGGAAATCTTTCCTGTGCTGTTTGTTAAAGGATGTTTTTTTCAGCAAGGCTGAGCTAAAAAGGATGAAAGGACATTGCTGCAAGAAAAATAATAAAATTAAAAAAAAAAAACTGCCTGAAAGCTGCAGAAACTGCACCCGTTGGTGCAGGTTGGCTGAATGGATTTATGAGCTTGTTTCTTGGTACTGAATAGTTATCCCTTCTGGTCTGGACTATAACTGTGTGAAAAGGACATGTCTGTTTGGGAAGAAGCCTTTTTGTACACATCCTCTTACATGACTATTACAAAAGGGAATGTAAAAATCCCATGTGTAACATAGCAGCTGTCGTATGGCACCTACATCTACATTTTGTTCCACCAGGGAATCCCTCTGCCAAGCATACTGTTGGCACTTGCAAAGATGAAAGATATTAGTTTCTGCACAACCATAGCCTTAACTCCATATTTGACACTCAGTGAAATGAGTTCAGCTATTCACAGGTACAGATATAAAACAGATATGCAAATCTCATAAGGCAAGAGGTCCTTACCTAAACACTGGCCTTCTAGCAGCCAGTAGCCTTCAGTGCAGGAACAGGTATATCCCCCCTCAGTATTGATGCAGATCTGGGTGGGATTACACTGGTGAGAATCGGAAGCACATTCATCAATATCTGCAACACAGAAATACAGCAATTAATAGTTGAAATGGGAACAAAAGGTTTGTCAAACTGTGCAGGGAGTTGTAGTGTGTACACAGGTCTGTGCGAGGAGACAATGTGCAGTAAACCAGAGAGAATGACTGTAACCTGAAGTAAATTCATAAAAGTAAATGTCAGATGGCAACGAGAGCTAAGTGTGCTCATGAAACCTTTCCCTTCTGCAGATGACCCACTGTGGAGAGCCTTGGGAAGGGCATGCTTTTCATTACTTCCACTCTTTTTTTGTCACTGCACTGGGATTTCCATGCTTTGGGACACTGTTCAGCCCTGGGCAGTGGCTGCTGCAAGGGATATGTAACTCAACTGCACAGCAAGAGCTGAGCAGAGGCTCGAGAGACACACAAACACAACCATCATGAGGATCAAATGCATACAGAATGTTGCTTCCTACCTTTACCAACACATAATATCTCACTGCAAATTTTCAGTCAGAAGGTTCAAGCAATATCAACCTTTACCTGAGAAAAAAAATGTATACTTCTCTAGAATCAATTTCCTGAAAATAGAACTTTTTTTTTTTTTTTTTTTTTTTTTTTCTTTTTTTACCATCCCCATTGTTTTTAATGTATTTGGCTTTTTATTACAACCCCTTAGGGTGCTTTGTTGTGGGCCTTTCTCTTTTTTCTTTTCTTTTTTTTTTTTTTTTCAGAGGAGGTGAATAACATTCCTACGTTTATATAAGCCAGGCCACTGGAACCTAACAGATTAAAAATGCCTTTCAGAGTCGTAAGTTCAATTTGAATTCTTCCTTGCTCAGTCTTTTCCCTGATATTTCTGGCATTGTGTTTGTCTCTAGATGTCAGAAGTAGAAATATCACAAGATAAATTGTGTCATTTTTTCAGCCAACTCAGATTTCTATGTTTTATTTACTGATACCTAAACTAATTTTTATTCCGGCATACCATGCACTGGCCTTCGCTGAAGTCCAATGTCATCTGAGCAATGTTACTCCCTTTATCACTCCCTGACTCTCATTAACCCAGACTTTTGTTGGGTCATGATAGAGAATATCTCACAATGCACTGGGCTGGATCAGGCAGAAGAGGGCAGGAACTATAACTCAATGAGGTGTAAAATCCTAGCAAACATGAAATAACTGATCCAGTCTACCACAGCAACATATCTAACATGTTCTGATATATAAATAAATACCTACACACTACACAAATGCAGAGTCTGGAGTTCTTATCTTCAAAAAATCTGTATCAGCAATTTACGGTGAGTTAAAGCTATTAAGATAACAAGAGTGGCACAGTTAGGGATAATTAACTATGTCAGAAATCTGTTCTCACGTCTTTATTGGCTAGAGGAAAGGCTGGCAAAATGGTGGGGGAAGTAGGAAAGCAGTAAGATAAGAAGTCTAGACTATAAGGATACATAAATATGTTATGCAGTTCATCTATTGCTTCTAAGATTGAGCTTAAGTTCTGGATCCTCCCTTTATACAGCATATCACACGTAATTGGTACTATTTGAACACAGATATTATCTAACCATAAATTTCGTAAGAATCACATTAATGTTTTCTAAATGAAAAAACTTTCTATTTGTTATGCTTACTTATTGTTTAAAGAGTGGGCCCTTGGGATCTAGCCAACCTTGCTGCTTCTAGCCTCTCCTGAACTTAAAAATAAGAAGAAATTTTATTTTTTCATGTTCACTGTTTCTAGTGTTACTAATAGGTGAAACCCAGCGGAGACAAAATGAGGCTCATGGTCTTACTGCCATGTATTGAAGACTGCAGTTCCTCTACTTGGCTGTGGTGTGTTTTGCTTGCAGAAAAAGCAATGGGTGGCTGTGCAATCAGTTTTGTTCCTAAAGCCATCTTTGTAGTAGTTTCATGAGCAAAAGTCACTCAAGAGAAGTAAGGCATCACTCCTCTTTTCATTGCTATCAGACAGATTTCTCCCTCCTCAGAAATAATCAGAGCCTTCTGGACATGTTTCTGTGCAAGAGGCTCTAGGTGGCCATGCTTGAGCATGCCAGATCAGATGACCTCCATAGATCCCTTTTGACCTTCAACTAGCTTTTGTCTCTGTGATTTGACTCCTTGCTTAGTCTCAGTCTTCACCTTCTGCGGTGGTCTTGGAGATGCATTTCCATTTGAATGCAAAATTTTTACAACAGAGGATACCTGTGGAGTTCCTGCTGCCTCAGGAAAACCTGATCAGCCTGAAGTTTTCCCTTAAAAATACCTTGTTTCTTCTCATTATGAGGAAATACTTCACTGACTTCATTAATGAAATTGTATGCAATAGGTATAAACAGCATTGCTAGTATCTTACTGAAATCTTTTTGCCTCTTCCTGAATGCATACAATGGTTCTACATTATGCATCTCTGTCTTTCTCTAAGATTGCTCCTTACAGTGATGTCCCATTAAACTCTGACAGGCCCAGCTAATGCAACCAGGTCAATAGTTTTGGGAGCTGTTTACATTACATCGGCTCACAAAGTTAAAGCTGATATTTGCACTGTGAGAAAAATATCAGTGCAACAATTCGTTACCCATTAGGTATCCTCTTGGAGAATACTCAAGCTGGGACTCTGTGTCTTGCTCAGGCCATTTACAGTGTGAAAAACAATGAGAATAAAATCAAAATTAGACATTTAACAGGAAGGGAAAAAGAAGTTATGTCAACTGGAGAGAAAACTAGCCATGCTTGGCCAACTCTGGCCCTGTCTTGGCTCTTGGTTATGCTGTCGCATACTATCAAATTAGCAGTTAACAATATTCTCTCATCTGACCTTCTAGTTGTTGCATTGGTATTACTGCTCCACAGCTAGTTACAGAGCAGAAGTCCAGTATGAAATTAAAATTTGACCTGAAGTGGGAACAGTTTGCATTGTTACTTCCCAAATGAATATTGAGAGCAACCACACAACCTGTCCAGACCACAGATATCTTCCTCTACAACATACCATGTAGAACAAACACTGAGCACCATGACTCAAACCCATGAGTTTTAAAAATCTTTGGTTTACTGACTGAATGAGAGAATAGGTTGGAGGAATTTCTACACACACTTGTCAAAAGGCTCTTGCTGCAAGAGCCTGAGCCCAAATATTCCATCACTCACCAATATCCATCCCTGTCTCTTAGCTCAGAATGTCCTCCTGAAGAATTTATGTTGGTGGTGATTTGGTCTAGCAACCCTGGCACATGATGTTTTGTTTACTTGACATTTGGACAGAGGTGAGATGGCTGGGGCATTGGGGTTTCCTTTAGGGACTGGAAGGGTGGAGAGAGTGTTTTTTACATTTCTGGTTGACTGGCTATTTTTTTTTGTGGAATGTGATATGTTGATGCTTTGTTTTTATTGGTACAGATTGTATTTTTAATGGATTGCAAGATGCCTAATGACTGGATAGATATCATTTACAGTGTCAAAATAAATACATGAACTAATTGTGTTCAGCATGCAAAGTACTAGGTTTATGTTTTATAATCTGTAAAAGCTAGTGGTAATCTTCAGATTCTTGTGAATTTAGCCATATAATAGAACAATGAAAGAAATCTTTAATCTCATTGTCTGGAAATAAATAACTATAAAAATAAGTTTAAAGCCATGCATATGGAAAACAGGGCAGTTGGAAAGAAAACTTAGCTATCAAACTGCAAGATACTACCACATTTCACCAGGGAAGCTAGCGCACAGTGACCTTTTATACTGACTCAATAACAATACAAGAAATCACAGCATAAAAAGTAAAACAATGCATCAGCTTACTGAATTAAAACCAGACATATTCAACGCTGGCCATATGGAATAGGCTAAAACTAGAAGACTAGAAAACTCAAGAGAGAATCTTACGGGTAGAATCATAATGTGAGTGTCTACGAGATATTCAGGATTTAGTTTTGGTCGAATTTTTTCCACTTTTAGGATAAAACGCAGAGGATCACAAGTTGGTGGAGTTAAGAACTAAAAAAGGGAGCAGTAAAGATAATTTGCTAGATATGGTCAAATGGGTACATTCGAAAGTTCATTTCAAGGCAGACAAATGCAAGGTCATATCAAGAATAAAAAATGTTAGTAATGAAAATAACTCCAGAGTCATTAAAGATAATAATTTGAACATGAACTTCTCCTGACACGGCACTGCAAATACAAACATAAACATAAGAATGTTGAGTAGACACAGGAAATTGTTCTTACCACTGTATATTGCATTAGTAAAATAATTACTGAAATACATTTGTGGTGTCAGCAGCTCAAATAGCGATATTGCAAAGAGATCAGGAAATCTCCAAAGAGCACTTCCAAGTCACAAAAGCCTGTCTCACAGCAAGACTCCATTTATTCATCTATTTTAAAAAGATTCATGGTATATTTGACACTGATTTATAAAATTCTGCATGGAAGCAAAGTTTTTAGATGGTCACTAAAGCTAGCAAAAGATAATGAGATGAAATGCTTACACATTTAGAAGACAAATTCAAAATAGATGTAAGGCACAAACATTAGCATTACTACTGATTAACCATTTGAAAAACTTAGCAGAACATATGTAGATGTTCCATTACTTTAGGGCCTTATACATGAACAGTATTTCTTCTCCAAAATGTGAAATAGAAAAAAATCATGCACTTGCAACATCAATTTATGTCTAAGGTTGTATGGTCACAATTACTGAAAAAGAGACTAGAAATTTGTAAAGTTCTTCCAAGTTACTTTTCCTTTGCAGAAGAGAAAAATAACTTCATTATTGCTCATTGTAAAATTATCCATGTTCAATTTTTCATCAAAATTTTCATTTGCAATTTTATTAATAAATTTAATTTTTAGTGAGAGGCACTGCATGTCTAGTGTTTGTAGAAACCGTAGAAAAAAATACTGAAAACTCAGAAACTGTTGATAACTTTCTTATGTCAAAAGATGCTAAGTCATCAACCTCCAGATGCTGAGCGCATTAATCACCTTTCTTTCAGAGCACATAGAACAATTACATCATTATAAAGCGTGAAACAAGGGCAAGAGAAAGAATGCAAGTTATCACCCCAGGTAACCTGTTGAATCAAAGAGCCAGATGACTAAACTGCTGCTTAGTGGAAATGGATATGCAGGAACTAGGAGACTGTTTGGCAAGCTGAGTAGGTTTAGGATGTGGAAAGCCAGGGGAGAAAGCCAGGAGGAAAGAAGAGAAGGAGCTTAGACAGAGAGGTGCTTAGGACACTGGCTCTCTAGAAAACTAGGTTCAAAAATTGTAGGCAAGGATGCTGTTTGCCTTTCTTGTACTCAGAAAAACAGAATTTCGTGCATAAACAGGACTTTAAGCATTAAAGAATACATCAGACAATAAAGTCCTAAAGATATGTTTCCAGCCAAAACAACACCGTAAAAATTAGCTGATCAGTTCAGACACAACAACATCAAAGTCCTGCAGGAAAAGACTTTATTGACAAACCAATGCTTTCAAAAGGAATAAAGGAAAAATATGCTGATGAATTTTATTTTGGAATTTTTGAGCACGTGGTTACATGCTATACAACAGAGAAAACAGACCTGACTGGAAAGCTTACAGCTTACTGAAGAAGCCTCATCCCAAGAATAATAGAACATTTAGGATTGGAAAAGACCACTAAGATCATCTAGTCCAGCTGTCAACCCATCACCACCATGCCCACTGAACCATACCATTCAGTGCCACATCTACCTTTTTCTTGAACGCTTTCAGGAATGCTGAATCTACCACCTCCCTGAGCAGCCTGTTCCAGAAAATGATTTGCACTTCTCACTGCAGGAGCCAGGAACACCTTATGCATCCACCTGTGCTGAAAGCAGTGGGCAGTAAGTACACTTATCTCTCCACAGGTGAAGTCCATGCTCATGGTGCCATAACTGATGCACTCTCTTTGTGACTGTCCCTTTCTGTGCTGGCTGGAAAGGTGCTAATGCCCCTAGCAGAGCGCTATCACAAAAAGACATGGACTTACCATTGAGCTAGAGCTACATTATTGGAGACTTTGGCGATTAGGATAGAAACTTCGCTTGGACACTGTATCCAAGAGGCAAGCCAATGTGGACAGAAGATTTCCAAGACGATATACTTTTGGCAATGTGCACTGTTTCGCAGATGGACTGTTACATTTTGTTCTATTTGGAACATATTTAGCATGCATGACTTCCTTTCTTAAGTAATGAATTCTTATAATAATGCACAAATTTCTGTGGGTCACAGAAGTTGCTATCGCTGTGCTTCATCCTTTTGACCAACCATTGTGAACAAGTTTTTACCATCACAATTATTTGAGAGCAATTAGCACCGAAGGGCTCGATGCAGTAAGGCTGAACAATTGTAAGAGCAAGGTCTTGCAGAGAACGTTCTGATGGAAGCTTTTCTTCACCTTCTACCAGGAGATATTGTTGTTCTGGGGTCCATACTTCCCTATTTTATTCCATTTTTATTTTAGTCCTGCCAATGTACCAACACCAACACAACCCCAGGAATTCACATTACTCTTGAGATACAAATTTCTTGCAGAGACTCAAATCTGTGAGCTCATTTCAGAATCTCTGCCTGCTGAAAAACTGAAGCTCATTCAGTCATTTATAACCCTCAGTGCTCCTTTTTAAAATAATACAAAGATTGGATGTCTATGTTTTGTAGGGGTAATTACAGGCCAGGACTAAACATCCGAGCTCAGTAATGTGGGTTTCAGATCCAAAATTACTTGGAAAACAGAACTTTCCCCAACTTCTCCCCCACTCCTTATTTGGACACTGAGAAATAATTTCCTCAGTAGTAGATTTTTACTCGGTGAAATCACATGTTTTCTCAAAAGTTTTTTTTTTCTCCAGATAATTATATTTGATAAGAAGAGGGAAGAAATAACAATGCCACATTCCTAAAGTGTAAACCAGAGCCAAATTCAAACTGCTGCTGTGTGGGGTCAGGGGCTTTTTCCAAGGACAACTGACCCTGCTGAGTTTGGACACGATCCAAGATCAACTCCCTAAACACCTGTTTAATTGCATATTTCAGTGTCTGAGGACTGGACGCAGATTGTTGAATTAGTTTTCTATTTGCATCCCACATGCATTACTGTTATTGTTTGACTTATAAAGAAGGATTAAAGTGCTTTTTTCACATAGATGGTCAGTCTGGAAGGGGATACTAATGTGAGCCACAAATGTGTACTCCTGCCTGGTATGAAAATTGCTCAACATGTGTCACAGGTTCTAGATCTCCTGCCAGCTATTGGAGCATTTCCGTAGCTAGCACACTTTTAACATTGCTCAAAGACAATAAACATCAGCTTAACTGTGAAAGGACTTTGCTCTCTGAGCACAGTTCCAGTCCTGCCTTTGTGGCTGAAGTTTGTAGGACAGCAATTGATATAAAGTATATAGCAATGGGGACAGAAGGGTGGCACCATCTTTCTCTTTTGCTTAGAAAAGTGCATTGCATGATTCAGTCTCAGCATCATCTTGCACGACCATAGCTCCTCACTATCAGGAATTTCTAAGATCACAGCTGGTTGCATGGATTCCTCCCACGAAAACCTCTGCATGAAAGTACAGTCTGCATGTTAATTTTGGAATTGGAAATAAGCAAAACTAGTATTTCAGTCGAGAGCTTGCTTAAGCATCAGAAGCCCATGGATTGAGGTATAACTGTGCCCTCCGAAACCATGATTTCCCAATCAACATTCTGCCCAACTAACGAAATCCATGGTCAATGCATGTTATTTGGGAATCTCAGTTATTTTCATGTTGCACTTATTGCTATTCCAAGTAGCTGTGGTACAGCAGAACCAGAGTGACCTGAGTATCCTATAGAAGCAGGGTCAAGAATTGCTAGCATTCCAATTCCAGTGGCTACACTGCACCTGCTGAACTAAGAGGTACCAAGCTGCTGCTGCTCACATCAGTGGTTTCATCTTCATTGGCAGCAAACATCTTTTTCAGCTGTACAAATAGAATGTTACTGTTCTATTGTCCCTTTCTCAGAATGACCTATTTCTTACGATCTGCTACACTGAGATCTGCTCATATGGTGGTGAGAGCATTTACTGAGAATAATCCCAGCTGCTGGGAGGTTATGTAAGTGACACTTTGTATTGCAATGGAAGAGAAAGAGGAGTGCAATACCAGCCAGCAAATACACAGGCGACTGAGACACGAAGGTGTACTTCTAGCAAAAGGTCCTTGCAGTCATCCTTTTGCTGCATTGCTTGAAATAATCTCATAGAAGTACCTCTAGAGAAGACTTGCAAAATTTCACAGAAGTAAAACCATTAACACTGAAGAAGTAATTTTTTCCTATGGCTAAATTGTATATTTTTTCTGCAGTTCTTTCAGATAGTTTTAAAAGACCATGTCAGAAGGAATATACTAGAAGTACAGGAGTTTAAAACTATTTATAAAGCTTTTAAACATATCTGTAAAATGCTATTGGCTTCTTCCAACAAATTCTTTTAAAGACTTTTCTGTTAGAGAACAGAGCATGAGAGAACTAAAAGAAGAGAACTGCTATTCCTGCTTACACTCCCCAGGGAGCTCTGAGAAATCACTAGCACAAATAGTCCAGCCAGCTGGTTTAGCCAATTGGTGGTCAGTTTACATTTCCTCTAATAAGTGAACTTCTTGAATGTACATTTTAACTGAGTCATTAAGAGCTCCTTTTCCAAATGTTTTGGCAGGCTGAAGAGGTCTGAGACTGTGAGTATACCACAATAACCAGTAAAGAGAACAGCCCTACTTATAATATAGCAGGAGAAATGGATCCAAATGGAGTCAGAAATTAAAGTCACAATGAAAACACAGAGATGCAAATCTCCACCTATGGGGCAGGCAGAATCTTTTAGTGAAAGGATTGTGTTTTTTTCCATCAAAATGCATCTTCTTCTGACATACAACATGGCAAAAGCTTTAACCACCACTCAAGCATGCTGTGCAGGCAGCTGTGAAAGTTAAATATTGCAGACCTGAAAATGCAAGGGATCTCCATTATCGGGAACACGAGTAGTGATAAGAAATTGATCTCTAATTGATCTCACACAAAACTTCAGCATTCATCACCATCGTCTCATTTGGGAATGGACTGGGTTCAAAGCAGTTTGGCTTGGCAACACAAGGAGACTCTTGATGAAAGTGACATTGCTGTAGATCGTCTCATGTCACCTAACCTATTTGAGTTAAAAGCACACACACCAAAGACTGTATTTTGTCTTTCTTGAGAAATCAAAGACTTTGCCCCCCTGAACCTAGCTGACCAAACCACCATGAAAAAAAACCTGGCCATACCATGAGTGCTAACAGAACATGCCCATGGACAGTGGAGAGGTTTTGTCTTGGCTATAGGAGCTCTGCAGAGCTGATTGATTATACCTGACTACCTGACTCAAGTCACACAGCTGTCTGCCCAAACTCAGACATGAGCTGTGCAGGCAGTTTGAAGCTGTGAACGACTTAGGATGGGAAAGCTTCACATCTTGGCCCACAGCAGCAGTCCTTGCCAGTTGCTCTAGGAGAAAGCATGATTGACTACGAAAAAAGTGTTGTGATTGGCACTAAGGAAGTTGAGCAGCCTATCAGGAAAGAAATTTGTTTCACATATTTCATCCAAATTTCAAATCTGTCCATGTGACAGCATGCTTTATAATAATCTCAAAAGTATCGCAAAGCCGAGGTAATTCTTGTATAAATGTTAAGGCCTTTTGGGCTCTTTTGTAAGCAAAGATTGGGTAGTGGACAAAAGCCAGTGGAGAATAAAAATCCTTGAGAATTATCCTATGCAAATACTGGCTTCCAAGCTCAGACAGCTGTGTTCTCATTACTGTTAATAGCAAAGAGCTATGCATGTTGGGCAACATTCCCTTTGAGTGTATACATAGCAAGTAATCTATTTATTTATTTCTGTAGTGGTGATCATTGGAAAATGCCTATAATCCCTGCTCAAGTAACTGGCTTTAACTTAGATTTGGCTGTTTTATAGTGATTGAGCCACATTTGCTTGGAATTCTTCCTTACAATGTTCCAAATTTGCTGCCGTCCAACTGGGTTGCAATTCTTCCCAGATAAGTGAAAATTGTGTGGATATGGGAGATTTGGTTTCCTCTAGTTAGTGTGTGATGTGGATGTCTACTGGCAATTCTCCTGCCTTCCTTACTCTCTGTCCATGGCTCCCTAGAAAAGGATGTTTCATCTGAAAGAGCTTTTTCCCTTCCTCTGTCCTTGTTTTTAATTTCATTCAATTACTTTCAAAACATAAACTAGTACAGAAATTTTCAACATCTGTGCAATCTCAGGAAAAGGGCTCAAAGCAGATGTGCCCAGCCAGTAGGATTCATCAGTCAATAAATTGAAGAAGGTATGGGGAGATACTCTTCCTCTCTACTGATTTTGCCACAAATCCAATGTGTTCATCTGGATGGCCTTGACTGAATTTGCACTCAGTGAAATGAAGGATTCACTTTGCTGAGATAAAGCCCTTCTCTTCTGATTATTCCTTGTACTTCACTCTACCATCTTCCATTCAAAGACATTACATCAGTTTAAGATCAGTGCAAGAGCTCAAAGTCTCTTCTAAATCAGTGCTAAAACTCAAAGAGAGTTTGAGGCACAAATAAACTAAAGGCTACATCCAATATCAGGCACAGGCTCCTGCACTTCAGGCACTGAAGTCACAGAATTGCATAAGACTTATCAGGGTGACCTAAAGAAGCCATCTGGCCCAAGGTTCCTCTTAATTCAGGAGCAGTTCAATCAGGCTGCTCAGGGCCTTCTCCAGCTAAGTTTTCAGTTTCCCCAAGGATACAGCCTTTAGCCACAAGCTTTATGAGCCTCTCTTCCAGTGACTGACCATCTGCACAGTGATGATGCTTCCCCTTACATATCAAAAGAATCTCCTGTATTGCAAATTTTGCCCATTCATGTTCACATGCACTTTTGAGATAAATCTGGCTTTCTCCACACCTCACATTAGACAATAGAAAATAGCAAGAAGCAATATCCCCTTGCCAGCCTTACTTTCTCAAAGCAAACCCACCCCAGAACCCCGAGAAGACTCACGGCTTCACATAAGCATCTTAATTTAGCCAGGATGCAGTGCTACATTCTTTTTTATTTTTACCACGACAAAAGCTTTATCTCTAAAAACCCAAATTCTACTATCAACTGAAGTCAAAGTTAATTTTCCACAAGTTTTTGCTTCCAGCAAATTCTAGAGAACTTCTGATTTGATCTTAATATACATATATTTAACTTTGATGTCATAACGCTTGTACCCAGATTAGTTGTAAACCTTGTTATCAGTGTGGTTCACTTCGGCAATATTTTGTGAATCTCTGCTTAAACTACTGGAAACTGTTAAGGTGGTCTCCCACCAAATGAACTATTTCATTGGATGTACTCACACAGATCTGAATGCTTTTGTCCCCAATGCTCAAAGGCTAGTCCAACCTCTTTGCCCAGAATTCAGAAATGTCCAACTAGCCCTAAGGGCCGAACGTGTGGCTGATCATATCACAGATATCACAGGATGTCCCATCAGCTCTCACAGACCCCATGAAAGCTCAGAAAGATGCGTGTTCACACTGGACTTTCTCAAGCCAAAATGGTTCAATTCCAAGTGGCCTGGCCTGAAAAAGCATGTTCTTTTCATATTTTTTTTTTTAAAATGAAGTAAATAAATAAACAAAAAAGTCAATGTTCTCAACCAGCTGGAACATTTAAAGTCTGTGGTTATTCCTGGAGCAAATTTCTCCTCTTACTCTGAGTTTCCCATCATGTGGACCTGCTCCAGCAAAAAGCTAAATCGTATTTTTTCCTTTATCGTAATACTTTCCCTTTATTAGCCACTTATTGCTAAAAGGCATGTTTTAGAAGGCCCAACCTTCAGCACAGACCACGTCTAGAAGTTGCTTGTGCAATTAGAGTTTTACTATTTGCAGTATTTCTTATCATTTCTAATCATATACAGCAGACTGCACTTAATTCAGCATTTCAAGGTCTTCTCTGAGTCAGAGGGAATGATCTCGCAATGGATCATGCATTTCTGAAACAGTTTTATGTCCCAAGCATCTAGAGGTGAGCTTGAGATTTTAGTGGAGTAGTGTGTGATGGAATTTATATCTTGTAATGATAGACATTCTCATCAGCTTCAGAACATACTTATTTCACTTAGAATTTTGCCCCAAAATGCATCTTTACTGACTGAATAATATAAAACAGCTTTGTACTACAGCTTCAAATAGAACTTCTTCATGAGGAAGAAGACCTCTTCCTAAAGCTACAATTATTAGACAAGACTGCATGAAACCAACAGTTAGCTATCAGTATGGGCTGTCCCATCACAGAGTCAGCTCTGCTTTTGGTTAAAATAATTTCAATCTGCTTCTGGATTAAACTCCAAACACAATATTTAGTGATTTGCTGGCAGCAAGTGTAGTATATGATGCTGTGCTCTGCCTTTGAAATAAATGAGAGATCCAAAGCTGCTCCAGTCTATGCCTGGTTTGGGATTCCCCAAAGGGGTTGCAATAGCAGGAAACCAGCAGCATGCTTCAGCTTTTGGACGGCACCTCCTCTCCCTGGCCTGGCTCCTGCTCCAGGAGTAAGGAGTGGCAGTCTGGCAAACTGACCTTGCACTGCTCCAAGATCCCTCCTTCGGAAGGAGAGCCCTACGCTGCTCATCTAAGCTATCTCAGTTTTGCATTCCTTCACCACAGTGACAATAACTGTTTTTTAATGGGTGGAGGCTGTTACCCATGTTAATGAATTTTACAGTGCTAGATAAAGCTAAGAGTTTTCTTCTGCTCCTCCATACACATGGAAGCTGGAAATATGTCAAAAATACAACATAAATTTACCCATTAATATCTGTCCCACCCTCAAATGTTCAAGACTCTTTTCTCGCTGACTTTTTTTTTTCCAGGCAGCATTTAAATCTTTTTCCTGATACATTTAGTACTACTCTACCACCATAACATACTGTACGTCTGTGCAACCTGACACATCACAGTGTCCTAAGGGATTTTACTATGTTCAGTCTAAAAATAATTTTCCCTCACTTTAGCAAATTATACCTTACATAGGAATAAGCACTTTTGTACCGCCCACCATAAACAACTGTTTCTCTAACATTTGCAGGTCCACCTTACCCTCAGCTTTATAATACACTTAACAATCTAAATCAAAATGACCCTCTTTAGTGCTCCTCAACTTACTGCTGCTCTATATTGAGATTTCCATAAACTTATCTACATTTATCTGGTAGCAAAGTATTTACACTTAATGTCAATAGATAGGGTGGTTCTCAGCAGAAATGTTTCAAAGAACTACTCCCTCTGTGTTCTGAGATGAGAAGTCTTAATAACACCGAGAAACTGCTCAATGTTAACTGCTCTCAGTATTATTGCTTTCTACTTTTCCTCTTCCACCAGAGAGCCATGAGTTAGATTATCTTTTCATCTACTGCTCGGTTTCCAGTCCCTTAATTTCCTGACCACAACTCTAGCTTTTCTGAACTCTTGTTATTCATAGATATTCAGTCATCCTGTTCTCTTGTCACCTACAGGTATGTAAAGCTTATACCACAAAACCAATTAATGCCTTTGATCCAACCAGCACTTTGCTGGCTCAACAGCTAAGGTTTCATTTGTGCAGTAGAGTATGGGTTCCTTTTGACTCTGCATTTTTGTGAGGCTCCCCTCGCCCCCTCCTCCTAGGCTCTCTCTGTTTAGCTGAAGAATCTCTTGCACTTCCAGCTTCTGAACACCTCACAAAGATTAGTGGATTTATTCTCAGTGTAGTGGCATGTTAGTGATGTAGAGATGAGCCACAGAAAAACTAAGGAAATTTTTCAGAAAGCATTAAGCTTTTGTACATACTGCACTGCTAGGCACCCAAATGAAGACACAATATGCACCCTGATTTTCAGAAAGTGCTGAATGCTTCTGCCTGAGTTTCCAGCTGGATACTCAGATACTGAATTCCTCAGACAAATGGTTAAAAATGAAAGCAATATTGAGTAAAAAAATGAGAGGTTGTACTAGCAGCCAGTGGCAAAGGGCTGCAGGACAAACCAAAGGACGTTTACATGTTAAACTTCCACTAAGAATGGGGTCAGTGAGAGCAAGGGCCCTAGAAAAGCTTTGAGAACCCAAGTGTTCCTTCCAGCTCTCCCATGACCTATACTACCAACCTACCAACTGGAGCATCTTCGTCCTCATAATGCAGCACAGCCTTATGCCACTGGGCACCTGTAAACATAACTCATGGCTGAGATGAACTAAAAGCAGAGAGGGTTTTGCTGGTGTTAGAACTGAAGATGGACTTCAGTGGATTTTGTCATCCCCAATGGGCAGCACGCCCCAGGCAAGAGGCAGAGCACTAAAACTTCTCCCCTGAACTGGACCAGTGATGTGTAACTCCCATTCATCTCCTGGTAGCTTTATTTTCTTTGAGAAATCCTCTTATTTCATTGAAGTACTAAAATGGGAAGCCAGTCAATTGGCAGATGAAGTGGTCAGAACATGCTAAACTCCACACACTGTCCAGCAAGCACTTATATTTCTGCATGGCACCTCTGCCATGGGTCCAGCGTCCACAGGACAAGACAAGGGAACAGTGCCAGCAAATTACCTCTGCCTATACCGTCTGGCAAAACGTACTGCCCATGTGGCTGATTTATACTGGTAAAGGAGCCAATTCATATTTTCTATATATTTTGGCTTAACATCTTGATTGTGACATACAGCCATGGCCAATTTCAGGTTGGAACCGAGAATAAAGAAACAAAGCTCACCCAAAAAATATAAGCAAGAGGCCAAGACAAACGGTGACTTTTAAGTCATTGAGAACACTGCCATCTCTAGGTACTGTGGGTGCTGCAAATACATGCAGAGATTAACGTGGGCCCAAGCAGAGCGCTCGTGCTATTAACAGCACTGAAAATAAATAAGCCTTCCTGTTAAGGAAAGTCACTCAATTCTATCATTCGGCACTGAACGCTGCACATCATTCCCCAGGGATGTAAAGAAGGAAGCACTCACACAACCCTAAGGCTCCCAGCAGAATGTTATGCGTGGACCATCACCCACAGCCAAAATAGACACTACAGCTAAGCAAGAGGAGTGCAAGCCACAAAGCCAACAGACTGAGGAAGGGTACTTGTGAAGTCTGTCGATCTTCCAGCACTGTTAAGTGACTCATTTTCTTTTAAGTCCTGTAATTGTGGGCCAGTTTGGCATGACAGCTATCCCACAAAAGAAAACTCTCAATTTGCTCCAAAGCAGACAGAGCTAATCGGTACATTGTGGCTGTAACTGATCTGGCACTGCTGGAATCTCTGGAAGTTAAGACAAAATAATGGCAAAGCAGCCACAAGACCCCACATATCAACCCTCTTTCAGTACTGAGTCTAAGGAACCACATGGGATTGGAACGCCTGAGGACATGGCAGGCTGGGCACAAGTACTGCTCCTCTGAAATGAATCACATGCAACATCCTGCCATGAGCTCTTGCTGACAGCTGAAGTCTGTGTATTATCTGGCTTAAAGCCCAGTTGACCAATAACCCCCCAGTTCAGAGACCAAGCTTAAGCAAAGCCATTAATCCAGCTGCAACCCTGTGAATAAGTTAAATCTCTTGGATTCTCTTTCCCTCTGCAGTCTTCAGTGCAAGTGAGATGAGATTCCTGTGTTCTTGCTGCCTTGTCACCAAAGATATCATGCAACTCCAAGGAAAAGAGAAAGCAGGAGCGTATCATGAAATAGAGCAGACAGTCTACAGAGATGCCAACCTTCCTGAACTTGGGCTGCTGACTATCAAGCAATTAAATCAGTATGATTACAGTTCAGTCAACTTCAGTTGTGGCTATAATGTAGACACGTTTATTTCATTTTCCCTTCTCTACAGCACTGCAAGTAATACAGCCTATCAGCGATGCCTGAAAGGCACTGAAATGCAGAGTGATGGACTTACACCTACTATTAGGCTTTGCCATACCCAGGAACATCCTGTTTTTCACTCCAGTACAAAGAAATGCCATTTTCTTAATATGCCAGCTTTCTTGGCTTATATGTTTCTTGGTTCAATTTTACTCAACTCTGTGTAAGTACTAGAAGCTTCACAAATAAATGAACTATTTGCCTGTGCTTTAACCACTAGACCATACTCTTCCCACACTGTACTTAGCTAGGAATGAAGGAAATAATCCAAGCCACAGATGGCTCAGTTTAACCTACAGACACATACAGCAACCTTCTCTATCAAGTGAACCCCTCCACCACAAATGGTCACACTTCAGTGAAAAGCAGCATTTGCACGCTTATTCCCCATTTAAATTCTGCTGGGTAGGATATGCTTATCGGTGCAAGTTCATGTAGGAGTGACCCTCCTAAGAAGGAAGTAGCTGGCTCTTGCCTTTTCTCAGCCCCAGCCCATCCTCTACACTGGTTCACTGGTTTCTTAAGAGAGGAAGGAGCTCTGAGCGGTTTCAGATGTACCTTTCCATCCATTAACATCTTATGGCAGAGCCAACCATGGAAATACTCAAGATCAGGCTGGATGGGGCTCTGAGCAACCTGATAGAGCTGTGGGCGTCTCTGTTCACTTGCAGGGAGAACTAGATAACCTTTAAGGGATCCTTCCAGCTCAAAAGATTACATGATTCTATGGGTAACTCACAGTTACCTTCAGAAAGACTGTTGGGCTTATGAATCAATCAGACCACCAGACCAGAAGCACTGAGTCTGGACCCAGAAGAATAACTGTGTTTGTCTAGAGCTGCACATTGTGGATTTATCCACTAGAAGTATATCTGTACTGTGCAGTGTTAATGATCCTTTTTCAATCAGTCCCCTGGCATATAGTCCCCTGTGTTAAAGCACATAGTTTGTATTTTCAACATCTTTACTTTACCTGTCTTGTCTCATCATTGTGTTAGATAATCAAGGGACAGCCATCTTGAGTTTTGTTAGAACATGAAATGAGCACAGTATAAGTAGATGGTGGCTGAAAATCAGCAGGGTCAAATTGCCACTGCAAATTTTGCAGCACAGATATTCTTGAAGTAAATGGAAGGTAGTGAAAAACTCTGGCACTTCACCTCTACTCTGATCTATCCAATATAAACACAAACAGAAATGCCCAGTGATAGCCAACCAGTCTAACACACTAGAGAAGGAAGTTCCACATGCCTCACTTTGAGCTTAACTGTTGCAGGATTATTAAACAAGGCCTTTTTTTGCCTGTTTCCATTTGTTTGTTTTTTTAAAAAATAGTTGTCAGGAATCTACCACAGCAGCTATCATCCATTGTGAAATTATTCACAACCCTGAAAAAACATATTTTCAATTTAAACAAGAATCACCCAGCCCCAACATATACAGCATGTTTGTCAAGAACCAAATCCTCTAGCCCAAGTCTTAGCCATCAACTACAGCTTCTTGTGATTTTTAGAGGCAACTTTTCTATTGCAGTGGTAGTATGAGGTTCTTATTTGTATTCCTCCATACAATAGCTGTCAGAAAAAAACATTTAGGAATAAAGGCTAAACATCATGGCCCTTAATTTAATCAGGAAATGTAATCAATTACATAACTTTTCAGGAGGCTGCCATGAACCTCTTGCAGAATCTATTCTCATGCAATCCTTCTGTTTCTAGTTAATTTGGACATGATGGCAGTGCTGCCTAACAGGCATAATGCACAGTGATCAGGAACTGGCCTCTGAAATAGCAAGACTAATTAGCTGGACCAATTAGGGTTAAAGAAGGCAATAGCAAGAGTTGATTCCATTTGTATTTCCTTTACACAACTCCTTCCAGGGCACCATCTTCTTGCTGCATTTCCCTCCTTTCCCTTCTGTTTCTAACACCATAGAGGTCACTGTAGATATGTTACTATTAGGAGACAACCTGGCTTCATGGCTAAGGCATTGGATAAAGAATTCTGGGCTCTAGTCCCAGCACAGCCGTTGTCCTGCTGCAAGACCTGAGCACCTCATTTCACTTTCTTGTATCTTCATTTCCCTCCTCTCCCCCAGATACACACATCTGGTTCCATGATTTTACTTGAAAACACATCTAGGCATAGGCTGTTCCTAATGAGGTTGTGCACAGGTCAGGTCATGATTGCAGGCTTGGATGTGGGTTTTAAGTATGCTTGCAATAATATAAATGATAATGATGTAAAATCCATCTGTGCAAAGGTGATTTTTTGAAGGAAGTAGTTTCATACCATGAACTTAGGACCAGGGATCTGTAGCTGGGGAATGTAGGAGATTCTGGCATTCTGAGAAATAAGGAAATGTGAAGTAATGACTACTGCACAGAGAGGCCTTCAAGAACAATTCTGACTTATGATTGGAAATAGCATCTTTCAATGTCCCTGTTGTTTTTTTTGTTTTGTTTTGTTTTGTTTTCTTGCTTCTTTTTAGTGTTTGTTTCAAAAATGAAGATGATGTCTTTTTCCCCCTATTTTATTTTTTTAATTACCTCTTCCACTGTCTTCTCTTCATTCCATCTCTAGATCATACTTATCTTGCCTTACACTTAAATCTTCCCAAACATGTACTTCCATATTTTTGCAGTCTGTTTGCTCTAATTCCTGGATTCAACTATTGCTAAGACACCTTCCCACCTACAAGATCTCCTCACATTGTTGATGTTATCAAGAGGAGTAAAAGCAAAACTCATAGTCAAACCATTACAATTCTTTCCACAATGCCCAGAGGAATCTGTGTTTGAGGCATGTTTTAAAGATTATTGTAAATCGGGAAAACAGTGAGGTGGAGTAAAGGGAAATTGGAAAGAACTCTGGGCTTATGAATGCATAATGCACAAACATGGGCCCTCACTCCAGTGTAATCTTGCCAACAGTTAGGAGATCAAGCGCCACGAACAAAAAATCATCATAAAGACTAAACATTCAGTATTTATAGAGAAGTAGCATTGGAAGATAAATAGTTCAAGCAGTGCTCTTGCATTAGATGTTCATTGCTTTTTCCTGTATCCGGTCTTTTATTTCAGCATTACCTATGGCTGTAAATAATTCCTGATCTCCTTTGGAAAAAATTTACACGTACTTCATACAGTTAAAAGGACACTATGCTTATACATACAAGGCATAAGGCCTTCAGCAACTCCGGGAGTAAAAGTAACAAGCCCATAGAAGATTTAAAACGCAATTATCGTCAAAGTATTTCTCTGCCATTTGCCACAAATGGCTACAGCTGATTCTGTACCATGCAAAGGAGAATGGGGGGGCAGAGCAGGACAGACAGGTGTCATTGAGAAGCACTTGTGCCAGGTAAGTGAAAAGGTGCTTGGTAATAGCAGCAAACAGGACGGCAAAGGAACAGTGCAAGGACACCCAGCCCCTGTCTGACTGTGCAGCTCAGAAAGGATGAGGCTGTAAGAGATGGAAAGGGAGAAAAAATGTTTGTATTTCTTTTTTGCTATGTTGGAATATATCAGCCCCCATGAGAGGGAATGTTATTTGAACCACCTGTGGTGCACATTCTTCAAAGAGCCAGGGACAGGGGGCCTTGGCAGGCGGGCCAGGTGCCAGGCGAGGACAGAGTGACCTTCTCACAAAAAAAGAAATAAAAAAAAAAAAAGACCTTGGTAAATCTTACACTGCTTTTAGATCAAATTTTTATCCTGTTTCACTTTGGAAGCCCCCTGAACAAGCTCAGTATTTCAAAGCTGAGGCTGCAAATCTCCCAAGGAAGGTTCCTGTGTTTAATAAACTGTTTTGACTGGAATTCAAAGGGAAAGTAAAGATTTCTGTTGGCCTAGCAATAGAAAATGTGGCCCAGACCTGTAACCCCATATCTGACCAGACGAAAATGTGTACTCTGTTAAAAACTGGATATTTCTCAGAAACAGCATTAGAATAGTTCTGCTTCCCCTAAAGCCAACAAGCAAAAAGCCTCATCATCTTTAATGGAAATACCTGTGACTAATTTTTTATTTGGAAAGAAGGTCCTGGAAGGAGATGCCAGAACATCAGCGTAACAAACCTGTAAGTTATATAGTGGTTCAGCTACTGGGTAGAATATCTTCCAGTTTACTCTGTTCAACCTTTCCAACACAAAATTAACCCCTGAAGTGCTTCATACTCTAACAGCATACTGAATGCTGACAAGCAAGGAAGTATTGAGCAACCAAAATAGCAGTAGCATAGGCAGTGCTCATAATTTGCTTATTATAAGACATAGCCTTGACTCAATGATTAAAACTTCCTTGAATGACTCGGGTGAAATGTCAGTGCTGGCTGGGGACCCCCTCAAGGTGCCCTGGTGCCTCATCTCCATGGCTTTCACATCACCCTCACTGACTGCGCCAAAATCCTGCTAAGAGGAGATGAGACCTTTCCACCACCTCTGCACTGAGACGTGCAGTACTTCATACCTTTCTCCTGGTGCCTATGCTTTCCATTCAGTGGCACATGGGTACAAAAGTAAATACTGCATTAAGACAGAGAATGTATCCACAAGATTTCTCTAAATGAAAACTGAAAACACAGCTCAGCAGAGGCACATTCAATCTGACAGGTCTCGTTTTCTTTAAGTTTCATTTTCCTTCCTCGAACACAAACATGATCTATCTATCATCTGCCCAAATTCAAACCTCATGAAGACTTTCAAAGATTTCTTTCAGCTAAATGTGATACTCAAATGACAGTCTGTCTTTTCCAGTCTATACTTACTAATGTCTCTATTCCTCAAACTTTTCCTCACAATTAAATTGCCATATTTGAAAGTTAAAAAGACAGAAGTGAACGGACCTGACTGAAGAAGGAATTAGCCTCACATTTCTGCTAGCATGAACAGGAACACATATGACTTTTATGGGCAGGAAGTTGCATTATAAACGTTTCCAAAATCCACCTGTTTTGATTTGCATGGCTTTGTGTGCAGCAAGCCAGCCAGAGTGAAATACAGAAGTTTCATTTCCCCTTTGATTTCAGCACTTCTTTTCTATTAACTGTCCCATTTCCTGACTCATCTACATCAAAGTTACCAAAATGAAAACACTCTTGGAAGCCTACAAATCAACAGACAAAATAACTTAGGATGATCACTTCGCCAAGATCAGAAGGACTAGTTGCAATTTTTAAATGGCTGGATAGTATGTATGCTTATTTTTTACTGCAAACACACCAGTTATCCCAGGATTTTAAAACTCTTTGCAAAACAAAACAAAACAAAACTTCTTCCAAGTACAGAAAAATAAGCCTAAAAGAATCTGAATTTGAGTCTACAGTCCAGCATCTCCCATTGTGCACCACTCTTCACACGGGAAGCAAATGAGGAACACCATCTGAACACAAGTCCTGACAGAAATTCCAGAATATAGAGGAGAGTCTTCCCAAAAGACAAGCCAGTTTTATCTGTTGTTACAAATTAGTTGCAAGAAGTTAATTACATACACAAATACGAAAACACACCTTATCATTAGGACTACTGAGACACAGAAATAAGCAGTGAACTACATCTCCAGCATTAACCCTGAGCAGTCACCAGAGATTGGTTCGATCCTTATCTCTTGCAGCCAAGTTTGTCATCAAATATTTTGGCTAGTGGAATTTCCTTTGATTTAGTCCAGAAATTTTTTTGCCCATTCCTTCATAACATATCATCATAAGAAACAAAGAAACCAAAGGGATATATTTTAAATCCTCCTTAAATTCGAGTAACACAAGTATAACTTAGGTATGTTGAACCTGGGATAAGATGAAGTAAGTAAAATCAGAATCTAGATAAAAGATGCAAAAAAAGAAAAACTACCAACACAAGAAAATTTTTACAGTTTTTGATTAATTGTTTTAAGATCTTGATATTCCCAATATTAAAGCTCTTCTGGGGCAGCAATTCTGTACCAGTCATCAACAGAAAATATGTGCTTCAAAGGGCTCACAGTCTAAGTGAAGAATGCAAAGCATGGGAGGAAACAAATCTTATTTATACCACCTACAAGTGGAAGACCTAGTCCAGAAATGTGGACAAGGTCACGTATGATCAATGTTTCATCAGTCCCAGTCTAATGTCTCAAATGCAAACTACATTCTCTCTCAAAGACAGACTCATAAGCACACAAAATGTGCTTTCAATGCACTGACAAATCACCTGCCATTAGATGTTTCATCACACAGTGGTTAATTATCTCATAAAAGTGGGTTATCTGATCAAATAATCAGACTAAAACATTGCTTTGTACAATGACTACACGAAAGATACAGACTGCATCCTCTAAAATAACGCAGCTGAATTTCAGTGTATCAGACTCAAGTGCTACAAGAATAACGAAGAGACAATTACAGGACAATTGTTTCTGCATTGTCAGACAAGCTAAAATGTAAATAAATATACAAAATAAAGATTACTACTACTCACCAGCACACTGATTGTTTTCATCCAACTGGTAACCAAATCGACAAATCAGAGGTCTTGTAACAGTAGGGTAGTTAGGAACAGGGCCTGGCGCTGGGGGTGGTGGATAAATATTTGAATAAGGATTCAGATATGGTGATCGATACACTGGATTTGTCCGTGGTACACATAAATAGCCACCATTCTGGTTGACACACACCATGTCTCCTCTACAGGCTTCAGGAATAGTCCGACATTCATCAATATCTGGAAGGAAAATTGTAAATGTTAAATGAATGACTGCTTCTTACTGTGACCCATCAAAAAAATAGTTAGCACATTTCTCTCAAGACTTTGCTAAAAATTTGATTCTCTGAAACAGAAGAGCTAATCTTTCTTTGTGGAGTCTTGCTTTGAAGTTATATCATACTAAAACTGGAAGCATCCCACATAATCAACATATCCTGTGTTCCAATTGTTTTAATTCAATATTAAAGGGCAGAGGAGGAGAAGGAAAGCCTGCTTTGTTATCTTATAAATGTTTGGCTTAAACACTGATTTACACATGGCTGCAGCATGCTACTGCCTGTTCCTGCTTGTGGGTCTCTCCAAACCACAACACGCAGATCAGAATTTCAAACACTGGTGGTTTGGTTTGCCCAGCTGTGAAACTTGGATCCTGATTTGGAACTCCTGGGCTCCCTCCCATAGAAAAAGTTAGGGATGTTCAATCTGGAGATGTGTGTTAGGCCTCTTCCCTGTTCCTATTAAGATTATTGTTGAATCAAATTTAGAGATTTCCAATTGGTTTACCAAAACAAACCTTTTTTTTTTTTTTTGGTTCTTGGAGCACAGATGCATTAGACTGCTGTGACAGAGTAACTGCCTGTTGCTGTTATTCCTTCTAATTGTTTTCATGAAGAAAATGCTGCCCTGTAGGGGAAGCTTCCATTCACATTCATTGATGAAAATATGCTATAGGGCTAAGTGGGTGTTTCCCTACAACTGCCTCAATGACTGACCTAAAGTTTCAACACAGAGCAGTGGTAGACTTCATCTGTGGTCTCCAGATGGAGGCTGCCAACAAAATTAGTCAGTATAGAGTTTAGAGAAGAAAGAAAAGGAATGTGTACAACCCTTGCTATCTGGGGACTGGACTGAGCTCCCCAACTTATCTCAGTGCATTATAGGTATTCGAGAAGCCCTGAGCCAATTAGTATCTCAGTTGTCTTAAGTTAGACATTTACTTGGGCTGCGTGAACGAACACGCACACTTATCACACAGAGAGAACTTTTCAGCTAAAGCACACCAAAAGGAGAACAATTTCAATTTGATAAAGTTAGCGTTTCTGAGCCCCAATTTAAATTCATTTATTTAATTTAAGTCCTACCTAAGCATTGCCCAGAGGCACGGTCCAGGTCAAACCCATTAGTGCATTGTTGCTAAAATGAGAAAAAAAGAAGACACTCAGTGACAGTGCAATGAGAGGGTTTCAGAGTCAAATGCTCATTTGGATTATTATGCTTAGTACAGTTGTTCAGCACTACACCACAAAGTTCTATACACCAAAATAAGGAAAGGACAGACAGCAAGGCATAAACCTGAGACCTCCAACACCTGTGACAGCCCCTTAACTCAGAAGGTAATTCCCACAAGTGGTGACTGATTAGGTTATTCTGCTGGGATAACCAACATCTGGTGTGCTACTCATTCCATACTGATCTTCACTTTTGGAGCCTTGTTTTTGCTAGAACAAAGGAGCTCAGTTTAATGGCACTAGCTATCTTCCCTAACGCATTCTAGAACGCCACATGTGGACAAGTTAGTACTTCTCAACAAGTTAGCCACCTGATCTGTATGGAAGCCATAGATGAAACATAACAAACTTTAAAAAAAGTGAGACTTTTGGTTTACACCAAACCTTTAAATTTTCTGAGGATAATTCTTTACATAACACATATTCTATGCATGCCAGGTTACTGGAAACCTTATTCCTTCCTATCCTATGCTACTGGTTGTCATCAGGGCTGGAACTTGTAGCACCTAATCATTGTCCCTCAGCATTTCTAAAACAGTGACAGTAATGGCAACTTTTGTCAAAACCCATTAAAAACATTCCCTGCTCTCCTCTGTTTTTACTGGGCCTCCAGCAATTCAGCAGTGGGCCGCACACTTAGCACAAGTGGATCCTTCCAGTAAAATAGGCTATGCTAAGGAAGGTGAGCAGGAGGCAACCAGAGAACAGGAAGCAGTGATGTAACCAGAAGGCACAGGGATGGAGTCTACTCAAGATTCTTCTTCTTCTTTTTTTTTTTTTTTTTTTTTCCACATCAATATCAGTAAAGATGCCATGTGCAGGAAATATTTTGTGTAACAGAAGAAAACTCACAACTACATTTCAAAGACTTTTGGCAAGAGTATTTAGAAATGCAGTCCTGGACATTGAATATATCTGGATTATCAACTAGGAATCCAAACTTAACATACCTTTGGGAACTGTTTTTCCTAATTTAAAATCCACTTGGAGCCCAAGAACAAAAAGAACTAAAGAGAACTAATGTTTCTGCTATTTCAAGAACTGGACTGCTCTACTTTCACTCACCCTCAAAAACCCTGCCTCTTGAACAAAGATGGCTTTGGGCAGAAATTAAAGTGAAGACCTAGGATGCAGTCATTCAGGCTCATAGTCCAAAAATAAAGTCTTAAGACAAGAGTCTGCCAGACTGCTATGCACAGAACATGCCTGTTTACACGAATAAGTTTTCCAAACATGGGTGTTCCCCACCACAGAACTGCGCTATCCTTGCTCTCTTGGGATGGCTTTAATTTTGTTTTTCAGAAGTGTTCAGTTCAGAAGCAGAATCAGGTTTTTAGTGAGGTCCAGGTTTCTACAGAGATATTTTGCTGAGCTGGCAAGGATGAGTCAATAAGCTCAGTCCATGCTCAACTCCAGAATCCCGTTGGCTCCCAGACCTCCCCTCTAAACCCTTAGACCACACAGCTTCCTTTCCACTTAAATCCGAGACCACAGAGCTTCCTATTCACCTGCTAGCCAGTTAAATCTCATGCCATATAGTGCTTCACTATATAACAGTACACAGATCCCTCTGTACACCTCTCACCTGTGCTTTTCCAGGATTCGAAATGCAGATGATCAGTGTGAAAGCAGTCAGTATCCTGTAAAGTGCACAGAAAATAGGCTGAAAACCTTCTGATAACCAGGCTCATTATACAGAATTAATTGCACACAGACAAACTAATCTCTAGTGACACTTCAGTGCATTCCTGAGTTTTTTGCTAATATGAATTTGGCCTCTGGAGAGGGAGTAATGCAACTGTGAGCCACATGCAGATCTCAGTCAGCAATTTTACTACAATTTTATAGAACTGTGACTAAAATCAGACTGTACTTGTCAACTAACTAATTTGTTTCTTATGACATTTCCATGGAGAAGCTGTTTGATGAGGAAGTGCATAATATTCAATAGAGCATCGTTGCCCCCTCTGTGGCACCTTTCTTTTGACAATAAAAAGTTTTTTCATGCACATTATTCGCTTTTTACAGATGGGTAAACCAGAGCACAGGCCATGGCTAAGCTCATCGTGCAACTCACTGGCAGGGCCGCAGATGACATGCAGGAGGTCCTGAATCCAAGCCAGTTGCACTAACCGCTAAACCACACTTCATTCCCTGGAGACTATATTTGAGATTAAGCTATTTTCTTAGGGTCCAATTCTGTCCTTTTCCCCAGTCTTCAGTGATACGTTGCTCTGCAAGTACATACACTGTGCCAGGTCATCAGATACTGGAAGCTGCTATCCTTAGTGAAGATCTCCCTCTGTATCACCTCGGCACCCACTGGGGCTTGCTGGGTCTCTTTGCTGCAACTGACAGAGGAGGGTCCCTCACTAACAGCTCTGTGGCTATACACAGGACTCTTCACCTGGAGCATGGAAGTTCTCCAGTCAGCTAACATGCACCCCTATGTATTTATTCACTGACAGAAAACCAGGAAAGGTCAGCAAGAATTGATTTTTCTCTATGTACTGTTTGTTTCAGTCTTCCTTATATAAAGTTTCTTACCAATACAGTTAAACCTAAACCTTGCATAGCTTGGATTCTAGTTCTGAATGGCAGTTGTATATGTTTCCCACAAACCAGCACAGAAATCACAAGATATTTTAGGTAGTCTTAGTTCTGCTACTTCAGTGAGCTGCCAACTTTCTCTTTTAGAGCTGTCTCCAATTTCCAGTGCAAAGTGAGCTGCCAAACAAGAGCTACAAATGCCTCAGACAAAACCATGCACAGAGACTGACACATTTGAACACATTTGCTTCGAGCGTGGAGACAGACACAAGCTCTGAAAAGTAAACACAAACTCTAAAATGGTTGTTCATAGTGCTGTGGAGATAACGCTGTGCCTGTTGGCAGCTTCTGAGTGACGAGGAAAAGCAAATTCTACACAGACTTTTCCTTGACGCAAAACAGTTAAAGTACAACATTATCCATCTGCACTTGCACTTCATTTTTGATTCCTTTAACCTTTTTGAAGTCATTTTAAAGTAGCACAGAATACAAAGACTGTGCCCTCACTTTGCATGTGGCAAGGAAGTACAACAGGTTGTAGCTGAACACTAACACACCTAGCTGCCTCGCATACCTGGGGCTGCACTTTGCGTTATTGCAGAGCAGTGCAAATTAACAAAACCCACTGTAAAGTCAGTCAGACAGAATTCGTATTTTTCTAGATGTCTAGACACTGTTACAGGATAATATATGCTTCCCTCCTGGGGTGAAGAGTGACCTTATTGCCTCATATGTGTTCTGTCTGCATCACGATTTGCCCGTTACTGAGCTCTCATGTCCCCTCAAGAGTTATTAACAGACATGCAGCACACCCTGTCAGTGCTACATTCAACTGGTGACAGTAGCTTGTCTGGTAGGCAGAGTATTTTAAAGTAGTAATTAACTTTTGCAGTGGTAACTTATTAGCTTCAAATTAATCACTGCAGCCAGGGGACCCATTTGCCGTTGCAATTCAGCACTCCTACAGATGCTGGGATTCTTAAAGTGCAGAATATAAGCACGCATCAAGAAGAAAATAGTCAGAGAGAGTGCAGCTTTAATAACAGTTTGTCTTTCCCCACCTCTGACCATTGAGATCCCGTCTCCGTGCAAATGGCTTTAGCAAGTGGATTGGCGTACCGAATCCTTGCCACAGATATTTTCCACACGTAGGTTTCCCTTCAGTAAGTACAGAAGTTTCATGCATAGCACTTACCTTTTTAATCCTTGCATGTCCAAAACCGTTGGGGAAAGGTGGAAAAAAACAGAGCTTATGCTGATGAATAACTAGAAAGTGTTTCCAAACATTACCCTCTGCTAGTACCTCTTCAGTTCCTCAGTCATTTATAGTCCAAAGAATGAAAGAGCAAGTAACAGAGAAGATCGGGAGCAGTCTGTACCTCCTCAGACTCTGGAGAGAATACAGAGAAAGCACCTGGTTTTGCTTAGTTCTCTTCTGTAATTCAGCATTAAACCAATTGGAGGAGGAATGTTAAAAATGAACACTTCATTTTCTAAGTATGTTAAACAATGCAAATGGGGGCCTCAGCCTGGGACAGCTGGTTTAGATTACAAAGCTCACCAACTGGCTAGACTCCTCACAACAATCTCGAGGAGCCTGCCAGGATAAAACACTAACAGCTTGAAGGAAAGCCTCTCCCGCTGCAAACTTCTCAGTTAAATGTGCCTCAGAGCAGAGAGCACCGTTATTGGACAGAAACTCTTATCAGGGGACTGGAGAAGGGAAGGGATTGTTTTCCTTGTTCTGAGAACAAAAAAGTCAGACTTTTTGAGGCCCTCTAGCTGGTGTCTCGGACGATGAATATGCAACACCCGCTGCTTCGTGCCAATGGCATAGCGATGAAAGTTCTGACCCTCTGGGAGGTGAATAACTTGAATTCATGACAATCACAGCTACAGGAACTATATTCCTTAGGGATTATTTGAAAACAGGAATAAACAAATTAAACGTTCAAAGGAAAGCAAATGGTTTGTCTACAAACACTGGTCCTTTTTAGGCTGACCCCATGCTTAAGGGGGCAGTCTTGAAATGAAATTTCTCAGGAAAGACATATCTTGCAGATCTCTAGTTATGAGTGAAGAGGAAGGAAATACAGTCCCTTTTCAGGTGTTTTGCAACTTTGCCCCGGGCACAACTTTGGTAGGTCAAGCAGAACACTTGTGAGATGTGAGAGGTAAGCAAGCAGATGCTGCAAAGATTATCCTAGACACAAAGAAAAACACAGAAATTAAATGCAGACGTAAACATAAAATGAATACTTTGAACTTCTGTAGAGCTTCCATCTGGGAAAATCTTCCATTCCCAAGGAACTAAAAAGTCTGACAAGATCAAATCTCTGTCGCATCTCTCCATTATTATGGAGAAACAGTTAGAACAGATTTTTCTAAAACTGGCTTCAAAGTGTGGATACACAGCGTAAGAAACAAAGATTCAGCTGCTTCAGGGCTGCTGAGCACCCAGAAGTCATTGGTGCTAATGGAACAAGAGCTCCATATCTCGCCAGCTGGTTGTGATTGTCCAAATGATTAACAAACAAACAAACAAAAAAATTACAGCACCAGAAACTCAGTGCTGCTTTTGACAGCTTGTCTCTCAGTGATTCGCTTACATCACTCGCATTGCATGGAAATGTAAACTCTCCCCTAGGGTGTCAATATATTTGCAGGCCAACAAGAACCAATTAATTTATTTTAAATAAATTTCTCCAGGGCTTAAGAAAAAAACACACAAGAATTCTGGCAAAGCTGGTCATGTTTTTTTCACGGATCAGAAAATCAGCAAAAACTGGGTGAGTTTTCATGTAGGCAAAAGTTAACGGTCAGAAGTGTCGTCATTCCATCATAGACCAGAGTTGCTCAATGATCTGGAGAGCTAGCAAGCCTACAAGTCACCATGCTTGTTATATTCTAAGTGCATGAAAATTCACGGAAGCTATAAGAAACATCTCTACAGCAAAGCAGATGCTCTGATGATCCATACTTGTGGATGAACTTGTTTCATATACTTCTTAATACTTCATTTGTTGATCCATGGAAGTTTTCTCGCTTTCCATGGCAAAATCATTAATGCATGCCAGAATCTCGGCATGGGTGCAGCACAAGTCTGTTCCTGGCTCAGACTGAAGAGCTCTGATTCATCAGCCATCTGGAAGAGGTGCTCCAGTACTGGAAATGGGAGGTAAATCCAGATTCAATCAGCTAAGCGGGCTCCCTTAAGAAGGGATACGGTACAAATGTTTTGATTTTTCTTTTCTCAATAAGGCAGCTGGAGTGGATAAAATCCAGAGTATAAAAAGAGTACCAAACCACATCTTGGGTTAGTTCATAATGTAGTGATTTTTTTTTTTTTTTTCCCTAAATAAAAGGATTTGTTATGGCTAAGTGAATTTTTTTGCAGTACCTTTTGGTAGCTACTACCTGCCATAAAATAATGAGTTGTAGCCAAACCATACTCATATCTGTCTTTGATAAGAAGAGTTGCATAAAGAAAAGCATTTTTGGTACACAAAAATTCTTTTGTTCACCCTGTAAAAGCGGGTACTATTCAATGTACCTTTCAACACCACCTGCTGACATCCTCACCATGTGCAGGATGGTGGTGAGACTTCAGATGGAGCAGCACACTTATTTCAACGGTCAACTGTTTCCTCATGTTCCAAAATCCACTAGTTCAGATTACAGTGACTTTGTCTTCTTGAGGAGGTGTAGAATAATTCACAGTACAGAATGGGGTTCTGTTAAGTAATGGAATATGGTCTTTGCACATAGCTAGAGTTGAGACCATAGCTCTAATTATGTTTAAGACATACATTTTGAAAATGGTGTAATATATGAACATAAAGGGCACATAAGTTACGTGGTATCCCCTTAACTCTACCCTACTTGGATGAGAAAGTGGAATGTATGAATTGTGCCATGCTCCTATAGGTAATGCAGAACACTGCAGTAACAGTGATCCACAACACTGGAGAATGTGACAAAACAGCTTCTGAATGCAAAGACAAAAGCTGTATTTAGGTCACAGTACCCAGTGAGAGTTAATTACACTCAGCATTCCTGAACAAAAAAGTCTGCTTCACAAATACAAGTCATATTCTACCTTCACTACATTTCATCTCCTTTTCAAGTTCTGCTATTACATTTACTTCTCTAGAACTGTATCAGCCAAAAATGTTTCTTAGCTCTTGTGAATTTTTTTTAGAAGTTCACCCTCTCTGAACATTCCCAAGGACATTGTCAAACTGTGAGAGCAGTCAAATTATGCAGATACGTGTGGCGATAGGTGTGCAAGCCTAAACATACTGAAAATAACAAGTCATAGACATCTTTTACCGTCCCGCAGACCTGAATTCAGGACTTTGCCAATAACTGACACTTTAAGGGCCTATGTCCAAATGTTAGATGGTTAAAACATTCATTTGTTTCTTTACAAAATCTTCTGGGACCAAATTTCCTACCAGAAAAACTGGTAAAACACTTAAAGTATGACTGCTGGGCATTTGCAGAAACAATTGCATTTAGACATCAGCCAGGCATCGATGAGATTCACAGGCTGGGATCAATCTGACTTTGGAGGTTGATTAAAGCATTCCCAGAGATAACTAAATAAGAAAGTTTCTGATGTTGTCATGTATCAGTACAACATGTGACAGGCAGCAATCTGAAATACACTCATCTCCCCCTAATGCCACCTGAATAACAATGAGCATGTGGGAAATTTGGTCTCAAGCCCTAATTCTGCATGAAAAGTATCAGGCTTGTTTCTTCCACCTCTCGGTACAGAATTGCAGTTGAATACTCTTGGTGTTTGGGGAGTCTTCCCTCTCCTTTTCAAAGATAGATTATGTCATGCTGTCTGCTGAGGTCAGATTCACCCAGTGTCTGAAATAAATGCTGTCTCATAACACGAATAGCATAATAACCTGATCCAGATGGCTCAGACTAGAAGCTCAGAAACATATTTCCCTGCCATATTTTCCTTCCCTAGCCAAATACAACACAGGCTATAATTAACAGTGAAAATTAACTTAATATGTAACTTTAAAAACATGGCTGGTGCTAACTAGAACATATAGAGTCTCTGAGATATCCCATCATGTTGCACTGATCTGCAGGTTACACTGCTGTCATTAGGAAGGAGATGACATAACATTTGCTGATACACTGCCATCTCTGAGGGTACAGTTGTCTCTATACAGTAAAGCTACCATCTATGTGAGATACCCATAGAAAAAAGAGCCAGTGCAGCATCCCTTCCTTCCCTCCTCTGTGGGGGTGTTATTTGTCTGAAGCAGGCTTTCTCTATGGCTGACAGCACTGTATGATGCAGTACTGCTGCTGCTATCACTTCTCCCCAGAAGCAATAAGTGTGGTGCCATTTTAATGTTTGCTGCAAATATTCTCTGACAACTCCATCAGACCTCATAATCTGGTGTTTCAGTTTTGCCTTATCTAACTTCTTGTGTATCTGCTGATCTTTGGTTGCTCTGATGCTTGTTTATAACAGCACATTTATTTTAAATAAAAAAGTAATCAATGGAAAACTCAGGCACCACTGGCTCCATTCTGCAGTGTAGCAACACAAAATGTGGGCTTGACTGAATTACTCTATAAACATATTATTCATCCCATGAAATAAGGAATAGTAGGACCTAGCAGGTATGTAACAAAACCCAAACAGCTTAAACGAATGCCCTAATAACTACATCAGCTGTAAGACAAAACTACCTCAGGTATATTTCCTTTAGCGAGACCAAGTTTGATGTTCACTTGCTTTCCAAGGAGAAAGAAAATAGTCTTTTCTTTCTCCTTGGAAAAATGCTTACCTTTTGTTTCTTTTTTCCCCCAAAAGTAAAAAAAAGTAAAAAGTACTTTTAAAAGTAAAGCAAACAAGCAAACAAAAAGCTTTTGATAACTTTTCCAGGAAAAATACAGGCTCTTTCATAGCAATTTTGGTGCATGTGACAACCCCCAGCAAGTTCCTTAGTGTAACTGTTGATTTTTATCAGCTTACAACATTCATTCTTTTATTCTTCATTTTTTGAACTTTATATGACCTACATTTATGCCTTTAAAACTATATTACTGTTAAAAGCACATAGAGTATCACCTTGTACACAAAGACAGAATATCTCCTTCAGAACTGACAGCTTCACCATAACATGTTGGCATCTGAGGTTACAACGCTCAGGCCTATGTTTCACCACTGGGATATGCCCATTTTTTTTCTTTAGAATCTCATGCTTGAGTACAGCTCTAGAAACTGCAGTTCACATTTTGCCTGAAACTAGACAGACATTCCAGTTTGTTCTTTATAAGATTGGCAGGTAGATTATCTAGGCTGTAGTCTTCACTGCATTTCTGTCAAATGCTCTGGACAGCGTGGCTGAAAACAATGCTCTTTAATCTCGTGATGTTTACCAGCCCCCTTTAGAAGGAAGCATGAATTCTTTACGACCAATTTCAGCTGAGAATGACCTCCCATAAATAAAAACATAAAACTGCTAATACCTCTGGATTGGGACTAAAGTCTGTTTTGCAATATGAGCAAGCCAACATCCAATCCTTGCAAGTGCCTGTGATACATTGGCCATTAGTCTCCAATTATGATCAGACAGTTGGAAATATGTACTATGTCTCCCTTAGAAATATTCAGGACCAATTTGTTTTATGTTTAAATGCCTTAAGACTGCACTGTTTTTTGCAGTTTCTCAAGTTCTTTCCTAACTTATGCCCAGTGTGTTTGCTGTGATGCACATCTGTTCCCAACAGCATCAGGCTTCACATCAGAACAGCCAGCTTGTGACAGCAGCTCAGCATTCCACAGTCCTGGAAGCATTCCCTGCCTGCAGGGACATGTATGCTGGTAAAGCTTCAGCTTCACCTGTGCTCCCTCCTCTCCCAGCTACATTATTTCCATCACATGAAATTAACATTTTTGGTATTTTTTCCCCCAGATTTAGCTGAGCATCCTTTCTCCTTTTTCTTTGATATTTCTTTTAGTTTGCTTAGCAATTCATTTTAATCCACAGCAAGACATTATCCTCTATGGCAATAAGCACTTACTGCATTTTCCATTAAAACACTTCAGGTTCAGAGCAAACCCAAACAAGCCTGTGGAAATGCCATCTCCCATAGAGGGTGTTTGAGTGTTCTCAAGTGCATTATTTTGGTAAGGACACCTGGCAGAACCCTGCTGATGAACCCAGAGCAGAAAAATATTTGACATCATACCTCTCTTCCAGAGCTTGTCTCTTTTCAGGCAGTGGAAAACATTCCCCTTTTGAACACGTTTCACACTTATAGATGTACCTATAAGCAAAGACTTTGGTTTTATTAATTCCAATAAAACGATCAACAAGGTGCCTACACTTTTTGGATCCTTTCCTTATCCAATGGTGTTATGTGTTAGATAACTATCTATCACTGCTTTAGACAAACACAGAACTGGCAGAACATTTCTGTGTGAGGAAAGGTCTACTTTTGACTCACTTTTGTACTTACCCAATTGCTTTCCCAATGATTTAAGAAGACATTTTAAAACTTTCGTCAGTCATTTTGGATTTTGTTTTGTAGTAAGTAGTCTCCTAGGTCAGATGTATAATAAAAGAGAGTGTTTGGTTTTTTGTTTTTTCGTGGTTTTTTTTGTTGTTGTTTGTTTGTTTTGTTTTTTTTTTTTTTCCTTAAAAGTGATTTTCTACTCCATTGCTACAAATTGTATCTTTTTTTCTTTAAATTTACCTATTCGCAAAGCAGGGATTACACCATTTCATAATTTACCTGCTAGTTTGGGGTTTCATGAGTTAAGTAGACCATTTGGAAACAAATTGGCTATGAAAATGGGAACACCTAATTGTTTTCAAACTCATTTGTCACCATGCAGCAATGAGGACTCTGAAACTGAAGAAATGTAGAGTTCTGTGGGTACCATTTCTGCAAGGAATCCCACTGAGCAGGGGATGCTTCTACTCTGCTAGCACTGCTGTGCATGTGCTGCAATACTCACCAAGTCTTGCAAAAGGATGCAATTTACTGTACAGATTGTTTCTTTTGCCATTGTCTTTTGCTTTGACTTGTGCTGGTTATCAAAGCACAACTTACTCAGCAGGACTGGCATTTCTCCCTGCAGAAGCAATGTAGCTTTTCTGAGTAGCTCCACTCCATCCTGGTGCGGCTGAGGCTAAGAACCTTAAGAAGCCATGCAAAAAACTGGTGGAACCAGACTCTTCTCTTTACTGAGGTGCTTGCATGACTAACAGACCCCACTGCTGGATCCTGATAAAGCAATCAGTCCCATTTTGTTCACTGTTTTAGAGCAAAAATCAAGAAGCTGGATTTGTGCCGCATGAAAATAGAAAGGAACAAGAACACTGACAGGTTGAATGTAAAAAGCATGGAAAAGCAGGCCAATAAATTGAGAAACAAACTGTAAGAGACATAAAAGCTAATAATAAATTATTTTTCAGACACACCAAGAGCAGGAAAATTGCCAAAGAGTTTGCAAAGCCAGCAAATGAACGAGGTATAAAAATAGCACTCAGGAAAGATAAAATCACAGAAGAAAATTAAATAATTTTTCTTTATCTGTGTTTGCTAAAGAAATCTCAGGAGGTTCTCATTGTGGAATAAAAAAAAAAAAAGGGAGAGAGAAAGAAAAAGAGATGATATTTTGGAGAACTTACATAAATTGAAGTGCCAGTGGAAGAGACTGTAGAACAAATCAACAAAATGTAGACTAACAATTCATCAGAGCTCACTTGACATTAGAAATTAAGTGCTGTAACAGATCTGTATGTACGTAATCGGTGAATTGCCTGCCATAAGTGTAACACTCATAAAAGCTCCCCTATCCTACAAGAACAAAAGATACCAAGTAAAATACTGTATTCAACAGACTTCCATTAAGTGCTTAATAAAATACAGAATGGTAAATCCATCAGGCATACTGGTACTAAATTATAATTAAAAAGAGAAATATTGAACACAAGCCTATGTAAGCTGAGCAAAAGTTATTGTGACAATTGTAACAGGAAGCCACATTTCACAAATCCCCTGGACCTTTCTGAAACAGTTGATGAGTAAACAGATGAGAGAGTGAGGCAAAATAATTTACTGAGATTTCCGAAGGACATTCCAAAATTCCTTGTCAGATGATGCTAAAGAAACCTTCTAATTAAACTGCAGTGTGGTATCGCATAAACACACGCTGTCTACAATAACAACCTTGAAACTGTTAGTGCTTCTGATTCCATTAGAACAAAAAGATTTCAGTAGAGTAGGCCTGATCTCTAATATGCTGCTCATTAACAAGTATATGTCAGCGAAGCTCCTCACCAGAGGAGTATACTTGGTTCTGGATAGCCCACCCATAGTTTCTGGTGAGATGGCTATGCCTGGAGATTATCTCTTACAGCTGGAATTACAGAATCTGAGTTGAAAGGTATCCACGAGGATCATCAAGCCCAATTCCTGCCTCCACACAAGACCACTCAAAATTCAAACTCTGTGGTCTGAGATAAGTTTTAGAGAAGTGGAACTTCTCAGCACTAAATCCATCTTCTCTTTGGCACTTAGTAGTAGTCAAATGTATAACTGTGGGCCAAGCACAAAGACAACATCACTACAACAGAGTATAAGTAAGACTCTTCTTAGGAGTTACAGGCTCAATTCAGTCAGTTCAGCCAGGGCAGTGCAGGCATCAGGATGCTGCTAAGCATTTGATCGGGTCCACTGACTGAGTTCAGACAAACATCACAGCTAAAGTGCCTTGATTCCCCAGTTTAGGGAGCAGATCTGGGGCAGCACACCATAATCACTGTTCTATCACAACCTACTGAAGACAGAGGCACCACCTACAAGATCTTTGCCTGCAAGTGGCACTTTGTAGGTCCTTGGTCCTGAGTACTGTGCAGACAGTGTACTATTCAGAGTCTAGGTTTGGGTCCAGGCAGATCTGGCAAGCCTAGCTATGACTCATTCATTTTATTTAGAATCCTGTGCTCAAATTTTTTTTAGTTTCATAATAAGCCTCCCCTAAGTTAACTGAAAACTGCTAAATACATCTATTCCTGCTCCTGTTGTCAAAAATAAGGCAATCCTCTGTTTGCCTACGTTTTTGTTGGCACATATTACTGCAGCATACAAAGTGAAGCACAGTCTAAATATTTTCCAATTGTATTTCCAGAAAAAGCTTCAGTTTTGGTATTTTTCAGTGCTGTAATCTACCACTCAAGCCACTTTCTTTACTATATATTTACTTCTGGTACATATTAGCATTAGTTCTGTGGTATGGCATGTAAACTTAAATATACGGATGAATCAGAAACAACTCATTGATTTGCTTGTGATTCTGGGAACACTCTCTCATTACAAAACTGAAGACTGACTCAAGATACAGCACTTCAATATCTTATAAAATTTATGAAAACTGCTATCGGAGACAAATATTTCTAATAAAAGTCAGTTTTACAACCAGTATTTCACGTGGTTCATTCCTCTCATGATTAAGTGAAGGCTGAATCCTTCATTCCCCTTCCTACAAGCACCAGAAAATGTCCAGGATCACTCCATTACTAACTCTCTTGAGAAATAATATCTACAAATGTAATCTTTTCTAGATATTTCCATTTAAGAACCAACATTCTTATCCAACTGGACTTACCTACTCAAAACTTCCATTTTCTTTTGCTGTTATACTAATTATAGCCAGTTGCCACTTTGTTGCTCAAGCTAAAATTAATTTCATTGGTAATATTGTTCAAGAGCCATGTGGATTCAGGGTACCTAGCTGTAAAAATCAGGTTACATTTATTTCGTTGTATTAGTCCAGTTGCATCTGGCAAGTTTAACATTGGATTCTGCAGCATTGCTCCCTGAACTGACTCTCTGGGCAACATACAAAGGTCGAGTTCTCAGAACCTTAGGGAGCACGAAGCTAAGTACATGCTAGTTTACAAAACCTTAGATTTGAAGTATTATTACTCTCAGCTTCCTGTTCTCAGTGGATTATATTTAACAGTGTTTTCCCGTTCTAGGGAGTCAGGAGCCAACACTAGTTCGCTTTTGTTAGGTCAGGGTCAACCACCTGACTTTGCTCACTTGATACAACAGCCTCCTCAAGAAGCTGCTCAACAACAAAATACACACCATTTCAAGCCTGCTACATGCTGCTTTTCCCTGACTGCTTGGACTACTAAATATTCCATCGAAAAACATTAGATATGACACGGCTGTGCAGGAGTGATGGATAACGACATTAAAGAAACATTATGACATACTAAAGAAACATTTGCCCTTGTGGCCAAAAAGGCCAATGGCTTACTGGGGTGCATTAAAAAGAGCGTGTCCAGCAGGTCGAGGGAGGTGATCCTCCCCCTCTACTCTGCCCTGGTAAGACCTCATCTGGAGTACTGCGTCCAGTTCTGGGCTCCCCAGTACAAAAAAGACAAGGATCTCTTGGAAAGAGTCCAGCGGAGGGCCACGAAGATGGTGAAGGGCCTGGAGCATCTCTGCTATGAAGAAAGGCTGAGTGAACTGGGTCTGTTCAGCCTTGAGAAAAGAAGACTGAGAGGGGACCTGATCCAGGTCTATAAATATCTAAGGTGTGGGGGGCAGAATGGTGAGGCCAGACTGTTTTCAGAGATGAGTGGAAACAGGACAAGGGGAAACGGCTGGAAACTGCAGCATAGGAAGTTCCGCACAAACATGCGCAAGAACTTCTTTACAGTGAGGTGACGGAGCACTGGAACAGGCTGCCCAGGGAGGTGGTGGAGTCTCCTTCTCTGGAGATGTTCAAGACCTGCCTGGATGCCTACCTGTGCAACCTACTGTAGGGAACCTGCTTTGGCAGGGGGGTTGGACTCGATGATCTCTGGAGGTCCCTTCCAACCCCTACAATTCTGTGATTCTGTGATTATCTATCTGCCTCAGATCTGTGTAAAACCTTTTTGGTTTATGCACAAACCAGGCTATGTTGCAATTCAATCTATCTTATGTCTCCTTCATGAAACACCATGGAGTGAAATACAATATTTATATTACAAATGGAAAACTTAGAGTTAACCACGTCGAAGTACCACAAGAATTTCCCTTACCTTGACGATATGGGTTGGTATTTGAAGTGTATCCAGACAGCTCTCAGAAGATCTAGCTTCCCTTTGCACTAAGGGAGACAGAATAACATTCTTCGTTACTGGTACAGTACATTTCAGATTTACTTCATTAACAAGTGCAACAATTTGCCTAAGCCGTTTGTCCCCAGATACAATGGCTGCTCCAAAAGTAATGCCTCCTATTTTATTATGTTTGTCCACAACATCTGATGTGGATGTTGGTGGTACGGCAGTAGAGGTTGAACCTTCCTCCAATATCCTGTTCCATTTTGTTGCTATGTGACAGATAGCAGCAGAGGGGCAGTCAAACAAAATGTGGTCTGACATAGAAGTGCAAATGAAGCAAAAATGTTTTATTCGATTCCTCCACATGGAAAAAATGGCACCCACTCACATCCTTTGATGCTTCCTGAACATTTCTGGAGACCAAACAGTGTATGTGAGCACAGTGAGGCTACAGGTGGTACATTTCAGCAGTGGTGAAGTGGGTCACCTCCCTGGTGCAGATGGTTATGAGCACAGCAGGCTCTTGTTCACAGCTGGTACATACATAGCTCATGGTGGTGATCACGCTGAAAACTAGAGTTTTGTAGTGGAGAATCTGCTCCATTAACTAGTGCCTTTGTGCTCTTTTATCTGTTGCAGCTTCCACAGAAATAAATGAGACTTGCTTCCAGAGTGATCTACGTACAATTGATGAGCTCAGCAATCTGTTGTGTCTCAGTGCTTGTTGAACTGCCACAAGCAACATGGCTTTTAATTTCTGTTCTGTCAGTTATTGACAAAAACCACTAATGATAGTTAACTCAAGTGTTGCAATCTTTTACATTAACCAGACTAACACTTTTTCAGTGGTTCTCTCATTAATCTAAATGGTTAACTGTAAGCATTAAAAGCCAGACTGAGCCACGGGAAAATTTAACTTCTGGTCTATTCTCTTTCAAACACTTCTGCAGGTATAGAAATGCATACAACTTCTTTCACTGCAATCCCCACCTGATATACATGCAATCATCCCTGCTGATGCCAGGTTCTGCAGACACATGAAGCACCAAGACTGAACTGAACACTGCTTTCGTGGTACAAAAAAATGGTCTTCTCAGAGCCTGAGAAATGTTATTAGACAGTTAAAAAGCAAGTCTTTTATTCTCTAGCTGTACTTCACAGATAAGCAGCACACCAGCCCATCTCACATTCTTCAGCAGTAGCAAAAGCACTGAATAAATGTACACTGATATTGCTTGCTGAATGACAGCAAGCTTGCTGTATGCTGTATGCTTGCTGAATGACAGTGCATAGATGCCTTTGAAGAACCTAAGAAGAGATGGGACACAGAGTACAGCCCTTCCATGACTTCCTAATAATGCAGACAATAATTTCACCTTAACTATTCTAGAAATAGTCTTCTAGAGATAATTCAGGGTCTGACTCAGATGACTTAACACACAATGAAAAACATTTTGTGGTCTGTGCAGCTGAGGTTTTGATGCAAAATACACGCACAAGAAATCCTGGTTTTGGCTATCCATTTTTCTTACTAAGAAAACAATATTCACACTGCACATACTGGATACTGGATGATATTAATAATTTTTTGTTTTGTGAGGATGGTGAATAAAACCCAGAAAAATATTTTCTATTTTTGGTGGCGAACAAAACTTTTCTTAGGAAACAATTCACCTCTGAATTTTCTGTGGCAAGAGACACATATTAGCTACACTTCAATAAAGGAGCCCCACATGACCAGTGCAGCTGCATTTCACTACTGCACATTAATAGCATCTTCAAGCAGGCAATCTGTTGTCCTGCTCACTTGTCAGTTGAACTTGCTTTCACACCTTTGTGAAATACGTTGACTCCTCATCAGCGACTCGACTGTACTTGCCAACTACCGTAAAATATTTAAGAGAATACGCCTCTTATGTTTCTGCAGAGCAGGAGGCTGAAGTCCTGACATAGGTCAGTCTGGCCAAAGAAAAATTAGACTTTAATAAAATAGGCTACACCAGAAATAGATGACTGAAGACTCCTATGTGCACGACAAGCTATATGTGACACGATCCAAAGCTTGCTTGTCACTTAAGACAATGGCAAGTTGCCTTTCCTAATGTAAATCAAATTATGAGGATCCAAGAGACTCCTTCTTTATGATCACAGATCAGGAAACAAAGCTCAGGCCATATTACTGAGTCAGAAACCACAATCATCTCCTTCTTTCTGTGTCAATTTAGGGCAAAATCCCCCCCTCCAAAGCAAACCAGAACACCACTACAGAACTTTGTGCAGCTCTTGCCACCGGTGATCAGAAACCAGGTTTAGAAGACATAATCTTAGCTATGAAGCTCCCTCATTTGTGTACTCAGCCAAGTTCCTTCAGGCTCCAGATGCCAAATTTCTTTCTTTTTTTTTTTTTTTTAAATGTCGAAAGGCTTTGATCCCCAGTAACAGATACTGTATCTTTAAAATAGGAATCGTTCTTGGATCTTATTATGAGCGTAATTAATGGTTTTGAATTTGCCAAGGTAACCAACATGAAATTTGATTAACATGCAAGCTCATTACACTTATCAGACTAATTTACTTTCAGTTTATCACAAACAAGCCTTCTGGGACTATATTACTACCTTACTGCATTCTTTTTGACTGCTGCCGTAATTTTCTAGTCCAACTAATAATTGACAACAGAAATGCAGCAAAAAGAGCAATCTGTAATGACTCCTTTCCCTCCTTTTTTCCCCTTGAACTCTTGACTTGGTGTGAACCTGCCTCTCTGTAGCTTCTAGCCACTTCAGGTGTCTCTTCATCTTCAGCCCCGAACTGCACATCTACATGCATACATCTGACAGACAATTAGGTGATAGGGAAGCACTCACACTCGGTTTCTGGAACCACAAGAGTCACATCAACTGTAGTACTGGAATATTTCTTAGAATTTACATCTATGAATAGTCTAAATTCTCATTGATAGGAATAGGAATGAAACAGAACTGGCAGAAATAGGATTTCAAAAGAGGCATTTTCAAGTGTAATATTCCATATACCTGGGTGCTATCAGCAGCAAGGTAACTACATCACATTTCTTCAGAGGATGAAACATTTGTGTATGGTTCCCAATGAGAAGAAGAAAAAACAAAGAAACAACAGTGTGGAAGACCTCAAATCAAAATGGCTACAGAGAAAAAGGGTGTTCTCAGCTTCCTTGTTTAAGAGGCCTGGGAAGTGGTGCTTTTGTGTGTGTGTGTGTGTGTGTGTGTGTGTGTTAGTGTGAACATTCATGCTAACAGTTATTAGCTGACCATCACAGACCCAGAGACAGTAACCTTTCCAACGGCAGTTTGGAGCAGGCTGCCAGAAACTTGAGTGCAGATGATATCAATGTTAAAATCTGTGAGATGATGTCCAATGGGAATCTTAACACAAGGGTGGAAAAAAGATTAATCTACTGTCAGAGATCAAGGATGATGTACAACATCTGTGAATACTTAACAGAAATCAGATTTAATCAGCAATAACACAAACTCAATAAGAAGGGACAGAGTGACCCCCAAATTACTTAGTATGGGCTCTTAGTGAATGATAAATGCCCTTTTTAAAGTGAGAAACAATTAACAGTTATCTTCTCATTACTATTTCCGACAAGAAAAATAAGCCTTTAATTACATGATTCAATTTTCTTCTACTTGGCAAGATGTACGAGACTTTTAGCAGCATGGCTGAACTCATGATGTGGAACAAATTAATCTAAATTAGCACTGCAACAGATCTAATACAAATCAGCAAACAAAAGACATTTCTTGCATACTTAACACTGATGATGTACTCCAATCATTAGTTTCCATAAAACGTATTTCAAGAGTTAAGATATGTGATGCTTTCAGACACTGAATTTTAGAACACCATACTGCTCTACAAGCTTCAGACAAATGTAACAGCTCAAGACTCAACACTGCTACTGCTGTAAACGACATGCTCTATACAAATTGTTTGTTCCTACTTAAATAAGAAGCCAGCAGTTGTCTGTTCCTTTATCTTTATTCTGGATTGGCTTTCATATTTAAGCTCTGCAGGGCTGCAAATAAATTCAGTAAGATATAATGACACAAACCAAAATAACAAAAATAAGCTCCTAATCCTTGTATGTTATTTCTAAGAATGCTAGATAGAAGCTTTCCACCTGAAAGTCACATGCATATAAGGAAACCAACTATAAATTTTACTGGGCGGGAGAAACAGAGCAGAAATAAAACGAACAATATTTTTAATTCCTTAAGCTTTACTGCTAGCACTGCCATATGTATGGCACATATATTTATCTTTTTAAACATTGATGCAGATACACTGACACAATGGCTACTTCAGTTTTAATGTATGGCTATCTCAAAGATCTCTGAAAGAATGCACAAAGCTGTTATCCTTGTTACTTCTGCAGTATACTAGCAATGTTTCTCCATTTTAAGCTAAGGGTTGTTTTTTCTTCAAGTAGATGGCAAATTAAGAATTTAACTTTATTCCAGTTACAACTGTTCCCAGATTACAATTCAATTTACAATTATGTCAGATTAAGCTAATTGAAAAATCATTCTTGAGCTTTTACAATCAAGTCATCAAAACTGTCAGAAACAGGACATCAAAGCTTAACATTATGAAGCTTTCATGAGGCACACGATAATGTGAAATACTTACAAAGCAAGTACCTTCTGTTCAGTCTCTTCAGCTTTGTCACTCAATCATATCCACATTTTCCAAGTAGCCTGTCTTATAAGTAACTATTAGTGCAAAATGTGTCAAGAATATGAATAAGAAGGAATAAGAAAACACAGGCTGGGAACTCATGCTTGATAAAAAACAAAATACATTCTTTCTATATTTATCACATAATGTCAAAAACTGTGTATCATATGACTGTGACTAACTGGTTTAATGCAAGAAAGCTTAACTTAAAACAAGCAGAATGCATTATTCTATAGTAATAATTACAAAGACCAATCAGCTACATCCTTTTCTTTGCATGGAATGCATGACACAGGATGACCTGCATTCATGATAAAGAAACTAGAGAAGAACCCTTATTTTTTCCCTTATACCAAGTTTGCTATATGTATTCCCTACTACAGTTCTGCTTCTTTACCACTGAAGACTAGCAACAGCCTGTTAGACCAAATGTAGAAGGACCACTCTCCTTTCTCTCTGAAAAAACAAATGAAAGCAACTGAGTTAAGGAAAATTTTCAATACTGCAACTGCTCAAATTCTAAAGGGACTTCCCCCCACCCCCTGTGTGAAAGACCCACACAATTAACAGGATAGACTACATGAGTCACATACTTAAATGCAGGAAACTGGTGAAATGAATATATACAAAACAGTTGTCAAGCACAAAGCAAACTCAGAAGAAAAAAAATCTGAGGAAAAAAAATATTTTCATAAATCTTTCAATAAAAACAAATACTGAAAGTTACTTATAGCCATGGGTGAGATCGTTTAAGAAACAGAATCAAGGCAGTGCATTTGTTCTACACTTTTCAGTGGGAAAGCACTGGCTGGCACACGGAACACAATTTATCTCCAATAAAGAACAAAACACACTAATGTAATTTTAGAACAAGCCCTAGAAACCTCGAAGCCATGGAAGATTTTCACTACAGTTCAACAGACATCCTAGTATTTAAGAACCAAAGCCTCTTACGTCCTGCCCTCTGGAGATTTTCTTCTTCTCTCCAAAAGACCTTAATGAAGAACTCTGAAGTTCTTCAATACATTTGCTTGGTTTTATATTTCTCCCCTCAAACTCTTTTATCTTACTGTATAAATGAAGCTGATTTACAGCATCCTGAAACAAATGGTCTCACCATGCTTTATTTATTGGCATTTATAAAGCCTCCTGGAAGAGAAACACACGCGTATTAAGTTCTTTATAATTGAAGAAAAAAAAAATTACACTGAAGTTAAGATCTGCTTAGTTAGTGTATTCCATTTGTAATACGTAACATACATGATTTTTTAAAACATTTATTTGTGCTTTGATTCACCTGAAGGCAATTTTATTCTGAAGCAATTGAGCATCTTCAAATGAACATGATTACAAGAACACGGAAGACTGCATAGAAGACATCCAATATCAGTTTTCTTTATATTTGCTACAGAAAAAATATTACCTATTCCAGTCCAGTAGTTTAAATAAAGATGTACATCTGAGGTACCAAACTGAAATGTTTCCAGAAGAGGTAATTTTAAATTCTCATTTCATTTATTACATAATGCATAATTTACTTTGGTACACTATCTGTGGCTGCCACTCTGTCAGAAGTCAGACTGCCATTAGACCCTGTCTATTAAGGGAGTAAAAAATGTAAAATAAAAATCCAATATGGTCACTGGAGAAAAGGGACTCAAGTTCTCAGGGTGAGTACAGTAATTAAATAAACTTTGCTAGATTTCAATGCAACAAAAGAAATTCACTACTTGACCTCTACATAAATAAACACAAAGATTTCTTGTATTATTTTGGTTGATTCTGTACAAGTTTCTTTGATTAATTTTATTTAAATATAACTCTTACAATTTAATCCAGGATCTTAATGAAAATGAGAAGCAAAGTTTGACAGTTCTAATATAGAACCTGCACAACAGTTATCTTTCAACACTGACTAAACAATGGCATATAGAAAAAGGTTTAGAAATTACACACTTTAAAATGAAGATGTTTTATCATGATTAACTGCTGTTACAAGATGAATTTTTCCCTTTAGTGTGCAACATCATTCCTTACTTGCCAACAATGTGTACAAATCATCGCAGCAAAATTTACAGAAAAATTGACTTTGGCCTCGGTCTTACAAAGACCTATTTACACATTTGGGATAAGTAAGCATGTTCTTCCCTTTGAATTCTGTACATATATTAAAGCTTTAAGCCTATATTGGAATCTACAAAATACAGCAAGATAAAAAGTTTGTCAAATATACATCTTATACCATTACAGCATCTTTACATACATGAACTTATCTTTTGCTCAGTTATCCACTCTCATCACATGCGCACCTCTAAAAAATGGAGCACTCCCACAGTTAACTCCTTGGTGCTGATGGGCTTGACTGCTGAACGCAATTGTTAGGTGGGGGAAAAAGAATCAAATCCACGCGCAAAAGAGATTGATATGCCTCAAGTTGCCCCCCAAAATGAATACTCCTGTAAATAAAGAGATACGTGTCTTAATACAACTAAGCATAATGAATTCCCTTTGGGAAAAGCACAGCTACTCAATAATCACTCTCCCGTTTACTCAATTTTTTACTCTTTGGAGTTCATATCATTAATTCAACACCTCAAATAAGTTCAGTTTCGGCTAAGTGTTTCTGTTAATTTATTTTTAAATTTTGGTTCTTAAAGTTCTGCTGCCAACAGCAGATCCCTTTCACGGAAAAAAGGACCTCGACACCAAAGAATTAATGCTGTATATGCATAACTGAAAGGACTCGAGTAAAAATAGTGTTTAGAAGTCCTTCAAACTGTCTTGTGACAATCTAGCAACAAAATCTAACCTATGTCCCAAATGAATACTTGCTACAAAGAAGGCAACTCTGCATGCAATCATTCATATTTATGTTAGTTTGTAATTAAAACAAAAACAAGATACAATTGCAAACAAGTATACAACTTTATACAGAAGGCCTCACTGTGGTAAATTATATATAGCATAGTGTTCTCATTTTCCTTAAAGTGCTATCAACACCATATTGGTTCAAGGTCATCTATTGTTTTAGGAGGTCTTTTAGTACAGCACCAGCACTGGCATCAGGGGACACTGGCAGTGGTGTAAAAGTAGGCAAAGCATCTGAAATAGGTTTCATAAGTAGATGCCCAGAAGTAGAAGCAGGTGTTATGAGAGGCACTGCTGCAGATCGAGGTGCCAGAAATGGATTTGCATCTGGTCTTCTGCTGATTCCTGAGACTCCAGAATCTGAAATGTAAAACAAACAAAAATCTCCACTGTGTTGGAAAGTTTTTGTAAGTCTATCCAATTTTTTGAGCATTTGCCCTAAAACAAATTTTACAACTGCATATTACTTTCCCAATATGAAAATTTCATCTGCTTGCCATGGACTGCAGATACTCTCATAGACTTATTTCTATCTTCTCTCATCTTGAATGTTACCTGCCCCAATGCTTCTTTGGTTCAACAATTCCTGTGTCTACACTAAAAGTCACCAGTTAAAAATCATGGCACTTCCAGAACATGCCCAACCATATTGTGCTTGTTAGCATGGAATTCAGTAGAAACTCATGATATGCAATAAAATCCACACATTTTTGTGACATGGAACACAAACACCCTATGCGAAGGTTCACTTCACCTATGCAATCAAACACAAAGTATTTGTCACACTGACTACAGCACTATGCAAAGACATAAGGGTCCATACACATGCACTATCACACAGCACTCAGGTAAGGCTTCCTACCCTAGCTGTATTGGGGCAGCTGCCCCAAGGTCAGGTTCAAGAGAACTCATGTAAATAAAGATCACGGACAGTGAGTCACAACTGAGTCTTGAGTCCTCAATGTCAGCACACTGGTCAAGTTATTAAAAAAAAAATTATTTGTAGTGAATAAATTTGTTCTCAGCATAATTTCAAATTTTCTTTAATTGTTACCTGGTATTTGACTGCTGCTTGGAGTAGTGCTAGTTTTACCAGTTCCTGCTGCTCCTAAAGGTTTCATATCATGAACAGAAAGCTTGGGCGGAGGAAGGCTTGGGCAAGACTCTGTTTCAAGGAATTTCACAAACAGTTCTGAAAAAGACTACAAAAAGCTACTTGTTATGAAATCTTACATGCTTTTCAAAGGAGCATCAGTAAATTAAAAATAAATAAACACATATATATTTAAAAAGCAGCTGTCAGCAAGCTCTGAAGTACTCTGTACTGGTACTTAAATGTTCTACTTAATGAGTAACAATGTAATTTATTTTAAAAACAAAATATTTGTTGTCTCAGTGAGCAACATTTATGTAAAACTGATGAATGTTAAAAATAACACATGCACTTCCACCATGGTCCTATTATTGATTTTAGCAAATAGTTTCAAGAAACCTATGCTGCTACAGACATCTCAAGTACTTGCTGCCTGCATTATTTCAGTGGGCAAAATAAATAAGTAAAAATCCCTATGCTTCAAGATAATGTAAAGGAGTTATTTCTGAACAAAACTGTCAAACTCAATGAATAACAACAAAAACAGAAGTTAATCCAATCTGCTCAATCTCGAATGTTTAATCTTGAATGCATTATTAAATGGTCTGCAAAATGGAAAGTTCCATAGAATAACTGCTCCCATGAACCACATCATGAAAACTGTTGCTTCACAGTATTTGGAAGCTTAAACTATCAACTTTATATGCTGTACATAAGAGACACTAACCGAAGCAGCTAAGACTTACAAGTAAAATGTAAAGGACAGATGGGAATCACTGTCATGAAAATATGGTATTATGATCTTTTTTTTTGTATTGCAGACATTCAGACTCCCACATGTATTTAACCCCTGACGCTGTCAGTTTGTCGTATCAAGTCCATACTGGAAGAAGTCAGTGGTTCCAGCAGCCAGTGGAACAGTAAGTAGTTTTGTATTAGCCCAACACTTACAATTATGCAATTGTCTTCAATACCTATACATTTATTTAGTCAGAAGGGAACAATTCCTGGGAGCACATCCCCAAAACAAAATATGCCAGAGCAGCTGCACAGAACATATAAATAATGTAAGATAAAGTAGAATTGAAAAATTGAGCTCAATATACTTATGAACCAAACATAAACACTAATATGCAACTGTTCCAGTTCTTCCACTCAAAATACACAATTAATTCTTACACTATTAAAACCAGTCTGGTGAGTTGGTCGTAAAGGTGTGCTCGGGACACTCTTTGATCCTGTTCCTCCACCAAGCCAGCCCGTTACCCATCTTGTAACTCCTCTTTGGTCTTCAGAGAGTAACTATAAGGTTTAAAAAAAAAGTTAGGAAGCAAAATAAAGCAGCAGATGAAAAACCTGCACCACTGTGCTCACTGTATCACTGTAAGTCATGTGGGAATTCCACAAAATCCACAAACAGGTAACTTTAATTGCTACCAACTATAACTGCCAGGACAATCACATTTATTTTAGCATCAAGTCATTCTATTTTCAGACACTGCAAATGAATTAGAATCATAGAATTACCTGATCAAGTTCCTCCTTTTTCATACCCAAGATACTTCCCATTAACCTTAACACTTCATTACGTTTATTTTTTGGAGTATGAAAATGTCCAATGAAGAGATTCCTCATCAGGAGCCTGCAGAACAAAGACTGTTACACTGTCTGCTCCTAGATAACAGGTGATAGGGAAATTCCAACACATTTATTCCTTATACTTTTGCCTAACCAACAATAACCCAAATAAACAATCCAATAAAGGAACTAAAAGGGAATGCCATGAATTTCCTTCCCCTCTAAGTTAAAACACTTCTTAAACAATGAACTGTGATTTGGACAGTATTGTAAGTATTGTATGCAGTAACATGAAACTGAATTGTACGTTACCAACTTTTGATGCAAGTGACACAATGCAGGAAAATATTGTTCCCAGATCTTGACCCAAGAGAACCTTTAAACTGTCCCAAACCTAAGGAATGAGCAGGGGAACCCATTTGCCTATTCCGGTTTCAGTTCTAACACAGAGAGAGATTATGATGATGACTCAGAAAGAGATCAAATCTGAACAGCAGCCAGCTGATGCCATTCAAACCTAAGATGCATTATAAAAATTGATCACTAAGAACTTTTTTCCCCCATTTTCATAACTTACACTAGTGAAGTGTAATACTAATTAAACATATAATCCAAATTTTGATACACATTGCTTTTAATCAATTCTAGCATTTACAATCACTAATTGAGAAATGTCAAAATAATCAAAGTATAATTTCAAGATTACGTAGAGAAGCTCAGTTCTGCACTACTCTTGCAACTCTTAGTAACACACCTGTTCATTGCAAAGAAGAATAAAGAACAAAGATGTACACCAATATAATGACTTACTTGTCCACTTTTCCTTCTGTGCTGTTGATGAGATTCATCAGTTTATTTTGTACATCTTCTAACATTTCTTTTCTGATCTCACCTATAAAACGTTATATCAAAGCAAATAAAAATCCCAGGCTTTGTTTCAAAGTGTTGTTAGTAATACATGTCTTTTAAAATAAAGACAAGCTAATATATATATATATATATATATATATTTATTTAGAACAGTATCAGCACAATTTCTTATAAAAAGTGTCAACTTAGTGATTATTACTTGAATTCATAAGCTAGAATTATCAGAACAATACTTAAAGCTAAAGTACAGAAACACAGGATGTCAGAGAACTGCTGAAGATCTGATGAACTGCTCAGTTCCATCTGGATTGTACAGAACTGGAAAGAAGTTCTTTATCATGTTCTCATCAGGTCTTTGGAGCTCAATATATTTAAATAATATTCACTCTCGTCCATTAATTACATAGCATAGATTTTGCTACAATTCTAAAATTTCAGCAAATTATTTGTTAACTTAAATTCAGAATACACCCGATTACCCCATCCAGGAGCTCTGGCTTACTCTGATCTTTCACAAATTAAAGCTCACCACCATAAGGAAAAAGAATTTCCAGAAGGTTTTACCAGCTAAAATACTTTACAGCCTTCTGACTAAGGATACAAGGACACAGTGACAAAAAAACTCATATCCCCAAATACATGACACTTGCATCAAATTACAAACACTAACAAACTGTTTTCTGAGAAGAAAATGAACAGCTACAAGATACAAAGAATTAACTGAAGGTAAGTTTAAGAACAGCAAAAACAGAATTTGTCACCAAACCTTGGTTCTGCCAGATGCTATGTTTAAATTTACTTTTTTCCTAATAAAAGCACAAGTCTTAATAGCACACACAAGCCAAACAACATAATATAGATCCTCAATATAAAGACAATTGCTACCCTGAAGTTACAGAAGAGTTTTTTCTCCCCTCTCTCTGTAAGGCTGAATTCTTCAGATGTTTTCAAACTCCATGGAAAAACTCCCAACCAACATAAACTTCCTATTATTTTAATATTTCTTGAGCTCATGTTATTATTTTTTTTTTTCTTGGTAAATATTTGTAGGAATGACTCAGTATCTTGAAATTCTTTGAAATAATCACATTTTTCTTGTGAGAAGATGGAAATGAGGGAAGAAGAAAAAGTGACTTGTAGGAAGTTTTATAATTTCTGAATCATTTGGGATGCATAAAATTTTCCATTCTGGTTTCCATATGACTTTCAGTCTTTAATAAATGCATGTCACTACATGGTTCTCTATTTAACAGCAGTACCTCCCTGAGAACCTGTGAGAGTTCTGGTGTATCTACAGAGAGAGCTAGGCTGTGACATGTGTCCTGTTCAAATACTCCACAACTTTTCATAAACACTTCTCCAGTATGACTTTTGGAAGGTAAAGAGTAGAACAAACTAATTAGTGTCATGCTGGGAACATTGCTTAAAATTATGCTTCTTTGCAAGTGTGGTTAAACAGGACCCCCAAATTTGAATGAAACTGCAGGTGAAGCATGGAAGCTGGGTGGTTATTTAGGTTTCCACAGAATAAAAGAGAATTTTAAAATGTTAAACTACCAATTTTGATTAAAAAAAGAGAAACAACATCTGAAAATAGGGTTTAAGTTTGTTTCAAGATGTTGAAAGATGTTTTGCTCTATTTGGCGAGATACCAGCAAGCTTCCTTTTTACTTTTTTAAAACAAACCAATTAACAGTTTTTGAAGTGAAATGTTACTTCTGTTTTCTATTTTTTCCTGAGAAAATTTTTATATCAGAGAATCAACTTTTAAGGACAGCTACATGGCTACATTCATTCACAGTGATTACAGCTCTACCCTTGGACATGTTTTTAAATGGAATATTTCCTTCTAAAATGGAACCTTATAGTTGAAAAGGATTTAAGCATGTACTCCGTGTGCATGAAAAGACTGAATAATAAAGAAGACCTGAGCCAAAATTCAGCATGGACTGCTGTAAACCAGACATTTACAGCAGTCTCTAATAATTTGTTAACCATTTATGGCAATCCCAAAAACTGCATCTGGTACATCTTATACTTTTCCATTAAAATCACTTCTCCTGCCAAAAAAAATCCATAAAGAAATCCATCAAAGGATTTGGCCAACAAAACCGTGTCTGGGAATGTATTTGGCTAGTTTTCAATAAGACATTATATGTTTTCTTGTATAAACAGAAAAAATGGAATGGTCTCTTTTTCAGTAAAAATAATGATTTATTCTACAACAATATTGAAGTGCTTCTTCCGTTATAAAACAATTTCTTTCAATTTTTAACAAGTAAATTGCTTGCCACTACGGCCAGTTTGATAAAACACTGAGACCCAGTTTTCTCTCACAGTTCAAATCCATTAACACATTATTCCTTACGCTTTCAGGAAGCTTAGCTATCAAATTAACCAGTAGCATAAGAGCTCTCCAAATAATAGTGCCAAATTTGCCTATGTTAAAGTTATTTTCAATCCAGAGTCTTTGAACATTTCCACTGTGATGACTCTTGTAAGAGAGAGATAATAAAGAACAGCCGATTAAAACCAAAATCTACTGAATGAATAGTAGACTGATGCAGAGTGAAACTTGATTCAGTTTGTAAAGTTCATATGTGAACTCAAAACAATACTATGGTGCCCACTGGGACGTCAAACTGCACTTATGGATAAAATACATTTAAATAATGTGTAGTTATGAAAAAGCTGCAGCTTTTTTGAGTTCCTTCTGAAAATGCAAGGGCTTTTTAATGGCTATTCACACTAATTGTAAGATCACAAGCAAGTCTACTTTAAGAAAATATTTTATATTCCAAGAGGAAAACAAATCACAATTTAAGAATGAATAGCAAAAATTAGTTCAATATGGTCAGAGCTAAGAGTTACCACTGCATTCAGCAGAGGTGATTTTGCAAGCGCCTTCCTATAGCAACCCTTAACTAAAAGATTTCACCCCCAGATTTCCCACAGATATTAAGGGGGGGAAAAAAAATCAGAAGGTCTGAGACCACAGAATGTGAGCAAGTCTCTGCCCTTCAAACTCTCCTTTGAGAGCCCCCTTGGAGGGCTCCTCTTGCTGCATATTTATCGCACATATACACCTGAAAGTCAGACTGCAACAAAGGATGTGCCAGTAACAGCAAAATATGGTAACCCACAGAAAAAGAAGGAAAGAAAAAGCAGAAACTCAGCTGGAAAACAGAAGAGAAAAAGACAAATAACACAAATAACAGTGATTGAAGAAAAAGATGTTAATACTCCCTCAATAGTTGGTACTGTTAAACACACATGTGAGAACCGTCACACAGCTAGACAGACCATTTCCCCTTGTGGCTCAAGGAAACACTGAAGAAAAAATTATGTGCCAGGGCTGAGATTTAAGGACAGAAATCCAACAAAATTACTATTAGTTCTAAGTTCTGCTTTACTTAATGATACAACTCCTTTCTCATGAAAGCTGATATTAATGAAGAAAGAACACCACAGTGATCTTATGTTATTCATACAGTTATTGCATCATCTCTAATCGAGTCTGAGCTTGTAAAATCTTACTGATGTCTGGCATTCAAATACATTATACAGAAACCACTTAGTTTTTTCTGTGTGATTAAAGTTTGAGACCATAAAGCAGAAATTCATAAAAATGGTACTAGTTTTTCCTACACTGTATTCTGCCTGTTTAGGCTTTCCTATACAGCTTTAATGCTAGAAGTGCTTACAAAGAGAAGGCTATGTACCTACCACAGATTTTACATTCCAGCGAGGAGAGCAAATACCCATTTCCATGCCATTCACAGACACAGAATCATTTATGTTGGAAGGGACTTCCTTAGGTTACCCAACCCAACCCCCTCAGTTCAAGAAGGCTCAGCTAGAGCAGGGTGTCCTGAACTGTGTGCAGACAGGTTCTGAGTATCTCCATGGATGGACACACCTCTCTGAGCAAACTATTCTTTTGACCACACTCACTGTAAATACTCCTCCTTTTCAAAATTGTTTCTCCAGGCAAACTCTTCTTACCATTTAGCCAATTTTTGTCTTCAAATCCAAAGTAACAAAGGTTGTAAAATGTCAAAGTATTTAATCAGAGAACAGTATGAAAAGCATATTTCTAAACAAGAGCAATCCAGAAGCTCATCTGAAAGGAGATAAAAAAATTCAAACTAAAGACGTGCATAAGGCCTTTTGCATAATTTCTCTAGTCTTATTCCTGTACAAGAGCAGTTCCCTCTACATCTCTTACCAATAGCATATCCTTCACCTCACAGCAACTTTGTCTGTGAAATATGGTAGTTAATTTGAAAAAAATGTGACAGCATCTGGTATTTCACAAACTTTTTAAGAGACAGAACTAAAGCTGATTCAAGGGCTTTGGTATCTAAAGAAAAAAAAAAAAGAATAACTTGAAGGCATTTCTTAGAGAAAGATAGCTAACAGAAGGTACACGTAATTTTAAAAATGTTTAGTAATTTAGAAATATTTAATTGGTGAAAAATATCTTACCTTCTCTTTTAAGCTCTTCAATCTGCTCCTCTTTAACATCAAGTTGCTCAGTAAGCCTTGATGCTGCATCCAGTGCACCATTCGCCTCTTCTAAATTTTCCTAAAGAGAAGGTAGGAAAAGGACAAAAAGGGAAGCACAAGAGTTCACTTACAATTATGCTAATGCAACACAGATCAAATGTAGCAAAAATCTGTACTTTATAATAACTTGGTTGGAAACATTCCCAGCATGCTATGTTGCTGGCCTTTCAGTCCCAGCATGGCCCCATCCCTGATCTGAAGAAGAAAGAAGAATTATCTAACTTGATCTAGAATCATAGAATCCTTAGAGATGGAAGGGACTCTGAAAGCTATCTAGTCCAAGTCCCCTGCAATGACCAGGGACACCATAGCTAGATCAGGCTGCCCAGAGCCCAACCCAGCCTCACCGTGACAGTTTCCAAGGACGATGCATCAACCACACCACTGGGCAATCTGTTCCAGTGCCTCACCACCCTTACTGTAATTTTTTTTTTCCTTATATCTAACCTGAATCTACCCTCTTTGAGTTTGAAACCACTTCCCCATTTTCTATCACCACCAACCCTGCTAAAGAGTCCGCCCACTTCTTTCCTGTAGCTCCCCTTTAGATGCTGAAAGGCTACTATCAGGTCACCCCGCAGCCTTCTCTCCTCCAGACTGAAGAGCGCCAGCTCTCTCAATCTGAACTTACACAGGCTGCTCTTATACAGTAACAGACAATTAACACTTCACACAGCAGTTAAAGGAAAAAAAAAAAAATCTATCAGTAATTAGCATGGAACTTCATTGGGTTCAACTTCATTATTGAGTCTACCTGTAGTGATGCAACTTTTTCTTCTAAGTTTTGGGCTTTTTTTTTCCATTCTGCAGTCTCTTTTTGGTGTTTTTCCAGCTCTGCTGAATACATGGCTTTTTCTTCTAATGAGTTAAAAATACAAAAAGAAAAAAAGTATTCATATACATAATTCTCTTTTTTGAGACACACAATTGCAAAATCTCAGCATTATCACATCTGGCATTCGTGAGGTAGAATTCTAATTTCTTAAGTCATATAATGGCCACCAGTTTCCACATCTCTTAAAAGATATGAAAGATTTTAAAATTCAAGCTTTCAAAATGAAAATCAAGTAACCATGTATTTCAAAAGCACCAAAATATGGTAGTTATCTCATTCGAAGAATGCTTGCTGTGACTGATATTTCTCGACAAAACTTACCCTGTTGGAATTGCTCTAGTACCATCTGCAGGTTGGTCAGTGACAATGCATACTGTTTCACTTGGTCCTGTGAGATGGCGAGCTGTAGCACTGTTTCATCTCTCTGCTTGGAAACCAGGTTTAATTGATCTTGCAAGGATTCAACCTGCAGATTAGCTTGATGACTTAAATGAGCATGAAATAAATTATTTAAGACAACGAAAAAAAATCATCACAGAGAAAATTAAACTACAACAAAATGAAGACATTCCCTCCCCATCCCCTGAATTCCTCTTAAAAACAAACAAACAAAAATCTCCTAACAACACATTTTAAATAAGCCTGCTAATACCATTTTTTGCAAGAACTTTTGTTTGAAGTGCCCTGCTTCAATTACTAAATGAATCAACAAGCCCTTCTAACAACTTTTAGCGTTAAAGCCAATCACAAATAACTTGGTATAGCCAGCTCCATACTGACCACTGAGTATCCATTTAATTTGCCATTATACAGAAATTTTATGAACCTGATAACCGAGGCGCCCCCTAACATAGGCTCCTATCAGGTACAAAAATAGGCTGTACTTCTTGTACATTCCTGCAAAAACCTAAAAAGTATTCTACCAGTTTTTACACAGCCTTCTCTCAACTCTTCAAACTTCTGACTGGTTTCCGCAACAAATTCTGCTCAACTCAGAAATCTCTTTGCTGAGAATGTTACGAGCAAACTTTATCTTTGACACTTAAGGAAGTAGAAAAGACTGCAGCTACATATATATTTTTTGATTAATATTCTTGCTCTTCTGGGCAACTGCAGTGAAATGAAATCTTTTGCTTGAAGTAACAAACATGCCTATATTAAAGACAAGCCTTGAGTAATTTTCATTTTCTGATTTTCATTATTCTGAATGAAAACGGTAACTATAATTAAAAAAATATATAAATGCTTACAGCTCTGTACACCCTTCTACGCTCAAGTATGAAGATGTGCACTCATCTTGAAACCAATATAAGTATCACACTGTTTTGAACTGTGCTCTTTCCAAGTGAATGAAACCTTGATTTTAAAGGCAATTAAGAATCTTTCACCCTGCCACATGCAATCCAATTGATGGGTTGAGGAACTGTCTTTGTTTCCAGTTCTAATCAGTCAAAGATCTGAGATATTTATAACTAGCAAAAGGACAAAATTTAGTTCATTACAGTTGTCAAGGTTATTTCATATTGCCTCTCTGATTCAGGATAACACTAATCAATATATTTTTTTTGTTTTCTCAAGCACCTAGCACACTTCCGAATGCTAATTCAATAAAATGAAGTCATCAATATCCTCCAGCTAAGTGTAATATTCATAGACAATGGCATTGCTGGATAAATGAAAAGATTACCTGGCATTCTCCACTGCAGTAGATGAAGACACAAGTTTTTCTTCCAAAACTGAAACTTTTTTTCTTAGTTTGGTCTCTCTGTCTTCTGCAGCCAAGGCTTCTCGTGTATAGGAGTCCTCCATTTCTATAAGGTGGTTACGCAGCCTCTCCAGTTCCTGATTTAGGCGCTGCTCTTTCTCATGCAAATGCTGTATCTGTGTAGAACACACCTTAAGTTGCTTGTATTATCAGCTTTCATAGAGGAAAGTAAGCGAAGAAAACGTACTTTAAAGCATAGTGCTTGTGTAATGATTTTGAGTGTTTTTACAAGTTATTACTAACAATTATGCAGAAAATATTATAGATGCAATTTCTTATTCTTTATTTCTTGCAACTATAAGTTATGTGGTAGCATACCTCATTCTGTAGGGCACTGCTCTCCATTTGCTTCTGTTTGAGTGCAACCATAACTTGGTCTCTCTCTTGCTGAAAAATAGCAGCCTTTTCCTGCATCGATTTAACCTCATTGAGCAGTTGATTCAATTCCCCCGTTTTGCCCTGCGGAAGACATAAAAAAGCTTTTCAAACACAGCAGTTATACTAAAGGAAATCAGCCTTGATAAATGTAAAGACAATACTAACGTAACAAGAAAATGGGCAAGACACACATGGCCCTTCAGCACAGGAACACTTTCAGGGAAAACAGTATTCTGAGTTTTTCCACTCATCACTAGAAGACAAAATACAAGTTATTCCTAAAGGACACTACGCACTCGCTGTTTTAATTAACTGCTGTGAGTAGATACCCTTTAAAGAAACTTTTTGTTTCTTTAAAAAAGATTCTCACTCATTAATTACTTCCACAGTAATTAATAAGCTACTGCAACCTTTCTCTGAAAATACACTGAGAAAAAAGTATCTACTTTTCCATATGTCAAATTGTGAGGAGAAACCTTTTTTTTTTTTTTTTTTTTTCCTCCAGTGCAGCTTCTCCAGCTATAAAAAGATGCGTGAAGTCATTTATCTCCTAGAGATGCTGTGAAGCAACCACACTGGAGTGACTGACACTTGAAGGAAGAACATTGAGAAATTAGTTCTCCTTGCCACCTCTGCAAATTTTATAAAATAAAAACAACATAGGGTAGTTAATGCAGAATAGGCAAAACCAAAATACTGAGCAGCTCTTCATTAAATAATTTCCAAATGAATGAAAAACATGGTTTATGGATATAAAATTAACAGTTAAAATTGCAAGCCATTCATCCATTGATTTTTCTTTTTTACTCTGTAATACGATGCGGTGAGGAGTCACCAATTTCAGGCAAACACACGATGTGTACATGTACATGAAAATACATTACCATGCCACTTATTTCAGAAGATAATAAACATGAACATGTACATACCTGTTCTTTCTCTTTCAACAGCTTCTCAAAAGCGAGAGCTTTTTCCTTCATTGAGTGGGACTCAAACTCTTTCTCTTTCAGCATCATTGAAAATTGCATATTAGTTTCCTGAAGTGCTCGGAATTCTGTTTCTTTTTCTCTACACCTTACAACTATTTTTTCATTTTCTTCTTTCAGTTTTCGAATATCCATTTCTAATATTAAATTCCTTTCTTTGAGATTAGTCACAGCTTGTTTTAAAAGTTCATTTTCATTTTCTTTGTTACTAAGATTTTCACTCACAGAAAGCAACTGATCACTTTTTGATTTAATCAGTATGTCTTTTTCTCTAAGAGATTTCTGTAAGACATCATGTTTTTCTCTTATCTGCCTCATCTCTGAATCAGTCTCTTCTTGACTCCTCCTTTCAAACTCTGATGCTGTAGCCACAGAATCAGATAATCGTTGATTGTTTTCCTGAAGAGTCCTAATAGTTGAATCTTTTTCTTGCAGCTTTTTTTTCAGCTGTTCCAATTCCTTCTGAAGGAGTTTAGATTCATCACTGAGTACTTCAGGAGTACTGCTTTGCACGACTGAAGGCTGTGAAATGATGGAAGCCATTGTCACAGATGGTGTTACCAAATCAAGTTTACCCAGGAGAAGATCTTTGGTATTATGAAGCTGTCCTATGGTGTGCTGAACTTGTGCTAATTCTTGACTAAAACTTCTTAATTTTTTCTCATTTTGTTCATAACTCTGAATCAAGCCATTATAATCTACCTGCAATTTTGAATTGCTATCACTTTCAACTGAAATCTGTGCTTGAAGCTTTTGTAGCTCTTCTTGGAGTTGAGCTGACTCATGCTGCATGTTCTGAACTGTGGTTATTACCTGCTGCTTCCACTCTTCCATCTTCTTTACTTGCTGTTTTAATTTATCACGTTCTTGTAAAAGTTCCTCAAACTGGTTACTGTTAACACCTCCTGAGCCATTATCAGTACCCGTACTGGATGTCTGCAAGACAGTCAATAAGGTTTGGCATTTCTGACTTAGAGCATCTATTTCAATATCTTTTTCTCGAATGATACGGGATAAATTTTGAATAGTTTCTCTAAACATATCTTGACTGCTATTTTCAAATCTACTAGATAATTTTTGGTTCTCTTCTTGCAACCTTACCAAAGCTGCTTCTTTAGCAGCCACCATATCCATGATCTTATGATACTCCGTTTTTAACTGACTGTTCTCTCTTGTCTTTTCACTTAGAACTGCTAGTACTTGTTCTCTTTCCATGACATAAGCTTGTAGCTGCTGCTGAAGACCAAGGACATCCTGCCGATAGGAAGCTGAGGAAACTCTAGCACTGAGAGCTTGTATTTCTAAGTCTTTCTCTTGAATGATTCGAGTAAGTTTGCCAACTTCATCTTTAGACAACTGATCGATTTGTTGACTTAGGGAAACATTCTTTTCATTTAGAAGCTTAATCTCCATCTCCCTTTCCTTGATACCTTTTACTAGTCTTTCAATTTCAGCTTTAGATAAGTCATGTTTTTCATTCCCATTTTCTCCATTAAGTGTTTGAACTTTTGTTTCCTGAAAAAGATCAGTGGAATCAGTCTGAATAACCTGTCTCTCTTTGTGCAACTGAGTTTTAATTTGCTCAATTGTTTTCTGCAAATTTTTAATTTCCTCATCTTTCTCTAAAGAAAGCCTTTCATGTGTGACATTCATTTGTTCACACTGAAATTTAGACTCATCTATTTCCTTTCTTTGCTCCTGCAAGGACTGCTGAAGTTGTACTGTTTTTTGATTCTGGTCTTCTATTGTTTTTTTGTGAACTTCTATTTCTTCTTCAAGATTATTCTTTATCACTTTTAATTGTGTCACTTCACTTTCAAGTTCAATAATAATATCTAGAGTTTTAGGCTCAACCACAGGAGTTGCTCGACTTTGCTGATCCTTAAAACGTTCAATCTCTTCCTTCAAATGATTGTTTTCTTCCTTCATTATAGCAAGACTTTTGTCTTTCTCCTCTAAGTTCTGTTTTAAGACATCCTGCTTTCTTGAAACTTCCCTATGTTCTTCAAGTTCCTGCTTCATCTGCGAGGCTTGATTTTTAAGTCTTTCAATAAATTCCTCTTTTTCTTTTATAAGTTCAGTCAACTGCTTTTGTCCCCCTAAGCTAGTAGTTAACATCTCTTTTGTTTCTTGATGGTCAACTTCCATCTGCTCCATGCTCCTTTTGAGTTCTGCAATCCTAAAATCTTTCTCCTGATTGAGTTTAACCAGGCGCTCATGTTCAAGCTGCAATGCAGTGGTATCCATACTACGGGCATTTGATAGCTCCTCAATAGTTTGCTCATACTTGTGCGCTTGTTCAAAAAGTTGATTTTCAGCCTGGCTTAATTCTGTTTCTAAATGCCTTTTTTCCAATTTCAAAGCTTCCACAACTGTGTCTTTCTCTAAGCAAACTTTATTCTTCTCAGAAATTGTATCATTTAACTCCTGTTTTAGTTCTTCAAAGGCTGCTATTAGCTTTCCATTTTCTGTTTTGAGATCAGACAGAGATTTCTCTAAGTCTTCATTTAGTTGCTTATTTTCCAGTTGTTTATTCTGTAGTTTCACAATTTCTGCTTCTCTTTCTTTCAGAATCAGATCTTGACTACCGTGGCTAGATGCCTGCTCAATATTTTCTGTTAATTTGCTCAAGGACAGAGAAAGTTCCTCTTCTCTTTCTTTCAGTCTTTGTTGCAATTCTCTAATTTCTTTTTTATTATGCAAGTTACAGTCCTGGGCCTTCTTCAACTGCTCCTGAAGGTTTCTAACATTATCTTGAAGCTGTTGCTTACTTATATGCAAATCATTAAGTGCATACGAGCATTGACTTAGTTTTTCTTTCTGAGTATCTAACTCCTTAATAGTTTCCATCTTCTCCATTTCTAATTTTGCTACTTTCTTTCTTTCAACATCTATGTCAAATTTCAGCTGTTTGGTGATGCCATCAGTTTCTATGTGTTGTCTTGACAGCTTCTCTTTCAGCGTAATCATATGCTGAAATGAAGATAAACAAGAATTTGTTAGAAAAGAAGGAGAATCAGCAGAAGTATGTATTTGATTTTCATCCTCTGAACAATCAAAAATTTGCCTGAAAACAAAAATGTTTTCTACTTAAAAAAACTGAGCTAACAAGTAGTATCAAGTAGTCAACGCTAAATGACTAATTGTTATTTACACAGGAGAAGAGGCTGACTGTCACCTCACTACAACCACCTTTCAGGGAGTTGTAGAGAACAGTAAGGTCTCCCCTGAGCCTTCTCTACTCCAGACTAAACAATCCCTGTTCCCTCAGCTTCTCCTCCTAAGAGTTGGGCTCCAGGCCCCTTCGCAGCTTTGCTGCCCTTCTCTGGACATGCGCCAAGGCCTTGATGTGTTTCTTGTACAGAGAGGCCTAAAATTAAACACAGTTCTGAAGATGCAGCCGCTCAAATGATGACTGGTCTTAATGGTCAGTATAACGAGACAGTGACGTAAAAGTATAATTTTAATTTCACTATATATAACATGACCTTGGCTCCACAAACATCCATATTATGAAGAAGTTGTGATACAGCAGATTAACTGGTCAACAAAATGAAAAACAATGGAAGGAAGACGAAAAGCTTTTAAAAACCATTCATCTTAATTAAACTGTCATAAGAAAGAATTAAAGTATTAATAGGATAAAAACCTCTGAACCACATACAAACAAAAATTATGTGGTGTTTATCTGGACTTTAGAAAGTGATATGCATTATGGGCAGCAGATGTGTCATATTTCTTTGTCTGCAACAAGCAAGTTTCTTACACTTTAGGATTTCACCTCAAGATGGTGAAACACTGGCCCCAATATCCCCATTTGTTTATTTGCCCCAGGGATAACTTATCTACATACAAAGATCATCTTAAAAGATAAACACACACAAATATAAACATACATTTTTGAAATTCAACAAATAATTTGAATGTTTGTTACCTGAGTAGCTTCCTGATTCTGCTTGTCTAGTTCTTCCAGTTCTGCTATTAATGTTTCTCTTTCAGCAATACTTTCATTTAATTCATGTTCTTTCCTTTCCAAATCTTGCTTTAACTGTCTTAATTCTGAATTCTGATCCTCAGTATATGCAGAAATAATATTCTCATTTTTACACTGTGCATTTAGAAGTTCCTTCTCAAGTTCCTCCTTAATTCAAACAAACAAATCTACGTATTAGCCTCTCTTGACGAAACTTGTACTGTCCCACTGTGAAATGCCTTCTTTTACTCAAAAACAAAAGCAGAGCACACATTTTTATGTTAACATCTCTGAGTCTATAGGAACATTATCCCAATTAGAAATTCTTTATTATGAAGTATTCATCTTTAACATTCATACATACGCTTTTTTTTTTTTCATGATTACTTCTTTCATGATGCTCGTTAGTGTACTTTACAAACTTCTTCATAAAAAGTCATGGCCTGACAATCACAGTTACATCCACCACTGAAGTATGGATCCACAGCTGGGATAAACTATTACATCTTCCAGAGACATTTTAAACATACAGAATGCACAGCAAGAAAGGAGTCAAGGGCAATGAAAAACATCCTTACAAAAACTGCTATGGGAAGTCTTTAACTGATGCAACATACAAAAGATCCTACTTGAAAAAATTTCTGGATACAAAATAAACTAAGTCATATCTCTCAAGTGTGAATTTATGAAGGACTTGCTGGAATGTTGAAAAAAAATTAAAAAGATACATTAACTTCATCAGTAAGATAAAATGTGATGTTAGAGCACTACATGGAAGAAAAAGCTATTTTAGAACAACGTTGTCAAAACTATTCTGAATATACCAATACTTACCACTGTGTAGAAAAAATATGTAAACACTACAGATCAGAAATCTAACATACATACCTTTTCATTCCTAAGTTTAAGATTTTCTTCCTTAAGAACTTGGAGATCTAATGTAAATGCCTGAACATCTTCTGCCATATAAACAGGATTGTCAGCCTACAAAAACAGTAGTGAAATACTTAAGGTAAGAATCCAGAGCATTTAAAAACCATCATCTGTATTAACTCTTTACCAATAAATATCAGTGGAGGAACATGGAAGAATAAAAACCTGATATGAATACAGTTTTATATTGTCTAAAGTACTGTTTTTCCAGTAATTTAAAGGGAAGTTTATGTACAATACTTTAAGAACATATATTACAGTAGCCTAAGTAAAGCGGGCTAAGTGGAACTGTACTTGTTTTCTTCAAGAGAGTACACTGTGGAGTATAACAAAGCGGAATGTATTGCTCCCTTGACTTCCACATGTAATTATAAAAACAATTTAAAACTACTTCCTTGACTACAAGGTTATTTATACACAGTGTGAATGCTGCAAGAATGGATACTACTAAGAACAGGTATTTTCCACAAGTTACTGTAGTTGCTGCTTTTTGTTAGCTTAATTCAGAAATTGCCTTACCTGACTTAAACTTGAAAGCCTTGCTATTTCTCTTTCTGCTTCTATAATGGAAAAAAAAACATACTTTTACTACTTCAAAAAAAAAAAAAAAAAAAAAAATCAAACCAAATCACCCTCCTACCTTGCCCAGCAGAATTCTACTCTAAGAAAATCATAGCATCTCATATAGCATTTCATAGCATTGTAATGAGATACCTTTTTTTTTTTTTTTTTTTTAAAGGAATGAAAGGCACATATTAGAAAGTAAAAGTTCCCTTTTACAACTGAATGCACAGAAGGCCAAATTTGATACCATGCTGTATCACAGAAAAAGTGTACTTTTACAATAAAACTTCTATCCAGGCTTATTTCAAAGGAAAAAAACCTACTGAACAGTTGACACACAGTTGATACACTACTGGTATCAGAACTTCTACATTTATCATTCCAGGCCTAACTACATTCTCTGCTCTTATCTCAGTGAATAACCCTTATTTAAAGCAGCAGCTTTTAAAGTACCTAACAGTGCTTGTTGCAGACTGACAACATCTTCTGGTAGCGGTGTCTTGGATTGAGACTTCTCCTGTTCTTTCAAGAGAGCACCTTGCTCTGCAACAGAACTTTGAAGCATACTGAAGTCAGATTTTAGACTTTCAAGTTCCTGGGTTAGTTGGATTTTTTCTACCTTTAACAGTTCTTGCTCTTTCAGAAGAATTTTGTTTTCTTCTTTGGTAGAAGATAACTTCTGATTTAATTTTCTTATTTCATCCTCTAGGTCCTTTATCATTTGCAAGTTGTCCGCTTTCCCTCCTTCTAGATTCTGAGCAGTCTTTTCCTGTTCACTAATTTTAGAATCAACCATGGCATCAGTGCTTACACCATCTAAAAAGCAAAACAGATCGAGTTTGCAATACTAACCAAAGCCAGCACGGTAGATCTTTTGTTTAAAAGCCTCTTTCATCCCTTCTCCTGACAGAAGGATAATCTAAAACAAAAACATGTCAATCAACAGAAAACTAAAGTAAACAGAATCAAGTTGAAGCACTGTCATGCATATGACAGATTTGATAAACAGTTTTTCAAATACTTGGATCTCCTTGGCTCTAATGAGTTTTAAAAAGTGTTGCAAGACACACATTGTTCAAGATTTCATTAACACATCATTCTTGACCAGGAAGAGTGAGAAAAATGAAAGAAGCCAATTTATCAGGACACAGTCTGTCTGTTTTCTAAGATTAATTTATCAAAACTCATCCAATTCAATCTCATGCAAAAAAACTGTCTATAACTTAATGTTGAAGAGTTGCTGAATGGCTCTCACAGAGTACAACACTTCGTATATGCAACACATTTTTGCTAGTAAATCTTAACGACAGAATTACATTTTGTCAGTTTATAAGTGGCTGCAAAAATTATAAATTACTTGATAACCTCATTTGCCAAATGGTGCGCCAAGTTTTTCATCTAAAGACCTCATTTTCCAGACATGTTTTTACAGATCCACATATTAGTACTACATAGTTCTGCATAATCCTAATAAGGCAATTTCCACATAAGTTATAGAGTATAAAAAAGCAGAATAAAATAATGTACAGAAGAAAAATGGAAACACACTGTCTGAGAACTCAAGTGTAAGCTCAGACAGCTTTCCTCTCTCCCCAGTCTATATTACATTCTCAAACAGAACCAACTAAATATCAGATACACTCTAAAATTATTTGAAAGCTGAGAGCAGCACTTGTTTTACAGACAACTTGTAAAGAAAAGATGTGATTCCTGCCTTTAATAAATGTGCCCTACTGGTATGTGTAAGTGCAGCGTACATAAAAGACAGATAACATTTTAAGAGTCATCTGATTTTGAGAAATAGATTACCTGCGCTGCCTTGAAAGTTATGAGCCTGAAAAAATATTTTCTCTCTTTATTGATATCTCTTACCAAAAGCAGAACTTATAATCTTCAGAAGCTGGAGTGTTAACAAATTAAACAAAGGCTTAGAAGTAGATCTTAAATACTTATGCAAAGAAGCTCCTAGAGTAGATTCCCACTGACACAACTTCTCATGGAATATGAAGTACCTTCAAGATACAATGAAGGCTCCTTCTGATAACTACTGAGCTTCCTCTACAGTCTATTCACACTATAGACACAAGTGTGGTTCTTACAGCAACCTCAAAGTTTCAATCTAGAAACCCAAACAGCACATAGTACTTCTCACTATTTTTGTGCTGAGATTTTCTAACCTTGCTGTAATTCAGATCCAACCCAACACAGTGAATAAAAGGTAAGAGAACAGGTGCCTGCCTTAAACGTGAAACTGAATTAAAGTTGAAATTCAAATTCCTAAATCTGATCTGCCTCCTATTTATTACACTGTGCATAACGTAACATTTACGCTTTAACCACAATTCACTACATATTAAATCAGAAAGGAACCTCAGCAATAAGCATGCAGTTAAGACCTTGCTGTAACTGATTCTCAAGTTCTTCAATCCGCTCTTCATATTCACTCAGCTCTTCTCGATGTCGACGACTTATCTCTATTAACTTTTGTCTGTGTGCATCTTGCAACACCGAAAGTTCATGTTGATGTTCATCTATTTCTTGACTTAAGTTCTGTTTGAGCTCCTAAAAACATTGTTAGAGAAACAGAATGGTAAAGTACAGCACAGAGACTTAAGAAAGAACACAAAAGAAACAACATTTTTCCTTCGTAAAATCAAAGGATTTATTAAAGAAAAGGTCAGAGGTTTTTTTTTAACATTTAAAAAAACATTTCCTTGAATATACAGATTTACACAGACACTATGCTATACAAATAATAAAAATACAAAAAAAATACATTTAATAGTAGTGTGAATAAAGATTACAACTGTTTCCAAAGGAAGTGGTTATATTAGGATATTTCTAATAACTTTCAGGAATTCATCTGAATTTGTATCATGCACTTTCAATGAAAAAAAAGGGCAAGATGAGAACAGAAAAAAAACCTTACTTTGCAGATCTAAATTCATTCTTAAGTCTACAACAGCTTCTGAAAGTGATTTGTCCTCATAAATGCTGATGGCATTCTTTTAAGCTTAGGAGCTAAGTTTATCAAATTACAGAAACACCCCCACATTCTCAGAATGCTAGGCTGTTCTGAAATCTAGCACATTACATTCAATAGCACATACAATTACATTACATGTCCAGGTGCATTTAACATTATTCACATCATGTGACAATATACAAAACCATGAAGACTAAAGTACAAGCTAGGACAAGTTTGTCAAAGTTGTCATCTTACCTTAATGATATTTTGCAGTTTGCATATTTCGCTTTGTTCAGCATCATTTGCTCCTTGCACTTTGGAAGACTGAAAAAAGAAATATCACACCTCCAAGTGGAAATTGTGATAAATACATATATTTTTCAAATAATTGTTTCCTTTTTTTTGGCAATCAAAGGTAGAAAACAACAAAGGTAACATGAAGCTTCTAATCTTCAAATTTAGAGTCATTTCCCTTGGAAGAAGGGTATTTTAATTAAAAAAAAAAAAAAAAAACCTTCAATTCTCCACTGACTTTTTTTGCTTTTTTTTTTTACATGCAAACATGTAACAGCGGGAGGGGGGGACATTATTGCACCTGGTAAAGAAACAGGCTTGCCTAATTTTACTTCAGTATTTCCATATAAAGAAAGAAATATCTCTGAAATTGGGCTACAGCTTGAGGAATGACAATTCATGCCAACAACAGCCTGAAAGACTATGTTCTTTCTTGTCTCAGCAGATCATAAATTACAACTGACATACCAAGCACTAGCAGAAAAATAGGTGAAAACAGTACACAATATCCCACTATCACTTTTGATAGTATTTTGTCGTCAGAAAGTAGTGTAGACTAAAACATCATTAAGCTGCACCTTCCATCACATCATGTAAAATTTGTAGAAATAACAACATGAATATTAAAGATCCATTCCAAAAATAGCCAATATGATGCAAACAGTATTTTGGAGGGGAGACAGAAGAGAAATCACTCACCTGTGCAATCTGCTTCCAGTGGTCAACCTCAGACTCAAGTCTAGAAACTTGATTGGACAATCTGTTTATTTCTTGTTGAGACCAGATTATATCCCCAAAATCCATGTCATCGCCTTCAAAACCTGAGGAATGTCTAACCACAGGAACAAAGGAGGCTGATGTAGTGGCTGGTTGTGAAACACCACCTCCCAACTGTGCTGACTGAGCAGCGGTCTGAAGTTTCTGCAACTGCTCCTGTAAAGCATTCTGTCGAGCTTTTAGATGGCTGATTTCCACCTGAACATACAGAATATAAGGCACCATTTCAGTAAGACTATCAAAATATGCTCTATTTGTACTTTCACAAAAGAATGAAATACAACTCCCTCCCAGCATAAAACAGTGGTCGTTTCCACTAGAAAGTAAAGAATAAAAATTCTAAACACTTCTGAATGAGAAAAGCAGTCACAGTTACAAGGAATCTCATACAAGACTCACACTAAAAGTGTTAATACTCTTCTGGTTAAGTATTTCTACATATATTTCAGTGGAAGTTTCTGCTGACATCTCAGTACTGAGATACCTGTATACTTTCACTATATTCACACTAACAGGCTGCACCAAATAAAGATTATTTCAAGAGTTAATTCAGATATGAAAATTAAACAACGTATGATGCTCCTCCAGTTACTGACTCAAGATAATGTGGTAACATCTATTTTATTCTGAGCATTTCAGTGTATTGCAAATGTGCTTACTTACAACAAACTAAAATTAACTCCCTGCCATATTTACATAAGAATTCTATTATTATAGTTAAAGAGCAGAATATTATATATCTCAAAATTCTGTTTCATCTTGTTCATCCATGTATTTACAAATAAAGCTGACATAAAGTTCATTTTGCAAAATATTCTAGGCACACTTGCACCCTCCTTCATTTACACAGCTATGAAAGCCCATGTTACAGAGCGGGCTATGAAACTGGAATGTTTATATCAAAGGGACACTTTCTCAAATTAGGAAAGGTAGCTCTGTTTCCTTTAATTTTACACTTTAAGATAAACAACTGCGAAATCCACAGACTATTTATCTGAGAGTTTGTTGACACTGCACCTTCAGAAGATAACTGAACTAGAAATACAGAGCAGTTAGTGTATCATTTCTCAGCGATCACAGAAATTGTGATACACAAATGATGTTCCCAGAGCTTTCTCTTTTCTCTCCCAGCTGCTGGCAGCTCTGTTAATATTATGCAACTCAATTAAATTCATGTTTTAGTCAGTTTCTATATACAGGAACAACCAAACCGTAACACTAACTCAGAACTGTGACTAATAGTTCTCCAGAAAGGGCACAGATACTGTAACTAAACAACAACCAAAGCAATACAACACACTGTAGTTGTACATACATCATTTACTTTGTATCATACCTCTTTCTGTTGCAGCTGATTTCGGTACTCCACAGATAACTGTTTTATTTGAAGCTCTGCTGCTTCATGCTTTTCCTCTAAGTCACTACAAACTTTTTTCAGCCTCTCGTTCTAGGAAAAATGAGAAATGGGTATTAGCAAATTCTGAACACAGAACCATAGAATCACTCAGGTTGGAAAAGACCTTAAAGATCATCGAGTCCAACCATGACCTAACCATGCTACCCTAAGTCTAACAACCCTCTGCTAAATCATGTCCCTGAGCACTACATCCAAACTGTTCTTATGGAACTAGAAAAATGTAAGCTGGATGAAGACTTAAAAAAAAAAAAAAAAAAAAAAAAAGCAACCAACCCCAAATGACAATCATCTAAACAGAACAGGCATTTTGCATTATTTCACTCCAAATACACAGTAACTATAACTTCCAAGTGTGGCCCCAAAACTCAAGATCACACCCAATCTTTCCACTTTCATACAGTGTGGTAGTTTGTGGTGATCAGAGATAAAGGCCAAGAAGAAAAATTCAAAGCTGAGTTACATGTGGAACTTAAAAATAGCCACGCAGCATAAACTGGGGCCAATATCCCTAACAGCCCAGTATTTCAACATTGGTCAGCAACCGTCACCAACCATCATAAAAAAGAAGCAGGAACTGTCATCTCTCCAAAACATTATCTAAGTGTTGAGTGTTCTTGAGAGCAGATGACATACATGAAGGTGGTTGGTTTACAGACATAAAGTCACAAGACCAACAACAGGATTGTGAGAAACAGCGGAAGAGCACAAGCATCTGTAGCTATGTCAAAAGGAGCATGAAGTGGGGAGACAGAAGGAGAACTGCACCAGTTGAGACAGACACTCACCCAACTTCAATGCCTGTAGCAAACGACACGCTGTCGTGTGTGGTTGGGCATTGCACATTTAGAGTCACATTTACAAAACGCTATAAAACAATTAAGTCTTTGCCAGCCAAAATTTAACAAAACTTAACAAGAACTGTGCATTTGCAAGCTCTTTACAACCAATCTACTGTAGCAGCGCAAGTTCTCAAATCAGTAGGAACAGTTGCACTAGTTAGCACAAGACGAAAACATGCACCACAAACACTGGTAAATAAATTTGCCCCCTAACCATGATGGCAGCTAGTCACCAAAGGAAAGTGGCACAATCTAATACTACTGTTATCCTTGTTTCTAGATTTTCACAAGGCTGAAGAACTCTGATGCAAAATTTCATCTTTACCAGAAACAATTTTTGTTTATATTTTTAATTACAGTAATGTTCTGAAATCTCTTACTTCAGACTTCTGTGCTGCGTTAATACTTTCTATTTCTCTGAATCTGGAATTGGACACGTGTAGCTCTGTTGCTGCATCTGAAAGAAAGGTGAAAATGTTCAGTGTTATTAACTTACAAAACAGTGAGCAAACATTACTTAAAACCACAGTTATTACTAAGTATCTTTTCTTTAGACTGCTTTAACATTTGTTAGCACCTAAATATGAGAAGTTACCTTTATCAGAACGCTATTGAAAATATTTTTCAGGCCAGAATTCTTCTGGACTTAATTTAGTTCTCTCCTATCAAGTCTTTAAGTCAAATCACAATACTAATGGAAAAGCATGAAATTAAGCTTAAAAATACGTGTAACAGTAGTTTTCACTGGGCTGTTACGTGTCACTGAGTCAGTTCTTCATTTAGGACTTTGTCCCTGACATAGCTGTTGCATGTGATTATTTCTCAATAATTTCATGTGAAGGTTCAGAACAAGGATTAGCTCCCTAAAATACATACAGTGGTGACTAAATTTAGTCAGGAAAATAAACAAACAAAAACCAACAGCTAAAAAACCCATACAACAGAACACCAACCTGTCCCACACGCCAGGGGGCACAAACCCTTTAAGACTTGTTGTCATTTACAAAGGCAATGCAGTTTGACCACACAAAAAAGTGCATTGTTCTCCCCTTGGCTCTTCTTTATTTAAAAGTCAATTTTCCTTAAATAACCTACATTTACTTCTCCCTTCTCCCAGGTTTAGTGAGTATAAATAGAACACTTCCTTTTATTAACGAGGAATCACAATTAATGGGCTAGAATGCAACCTCCACATTTTTTCAAAACTTGAAATAAACACAAATGTGCACCTAAATGCTGTATTTTATAGTTTCCTATACATTGTCTAAAACCAGTGTTGCTTGAGTGCTGCAGGAGCTGCAATACAGCCATTAAACTGAAGATGTTATCATCTGTAATCCACCAACAGCACCATGAGTTAGGCCAGCAGTCAAAACAGCAAACATTAAAAGACAGGGTAAGAGAACCACAGAATTATTAAAGATTGGAAAGACCACTAAGATCATCCAGTCCAAACACCAGCCCATACCTGAGACTGCTCTAGACCCCATCACTCAGTGTGATATCCAACACTTTTCTCGAACACCTCCAGGGATGGTGACACCTCCATTCTTGGGGCAGCCTGTGCCAGTGCCTCATTGGAAGGAAAGGAACTGCTCTAAAAGCGTTCTTAAGGCCACATGATACGTGTAGGCCTTTAGGGATCAGAGCACTTAGATGATGTTGGATTTTTACACCCCAGGTCAGTAAGCATAAGATCCCATACAAATGCACTGCTCCAAAACTGGTAGGAATTGAAAGCTGTTGCTAGCAATGCTAGCACTCAGGTACAACTGGAAGAACTGCTGATCATCAGCTCTCTTTCACGCAAACCAAAGCACAAATCTGTGAAGCAGTATCACTATTTATACTCTACTATAGCCAAGAAACCCAGCAGAAGACTGCACAACTTGGAAGCACAAGGTAAGTTTCCAAATGAAGCCAATACAGAATTTAGGATATAAAATAATTCAAGAGCATATCCTTCAGAAAAGTGAGGAAAAGATTTCTTCTCGGAATAAAGATCACTCTTGTGAGCATTTTACCCACACACCAAAAGCCTCATCTGCATCACAGTTCCAGCGTGAGCTTGCTAACACGATTTACGCAACACATTCGCAGTGTTTCACAGCTGCAAATAAGCCACGGTAGTTGAAATCCACACTCTGTAGAGAGAAGCACGAGCAGCTCTGCGTGATTGCTATTCTTTATGCCCACTGCAGAATACCCTCAGCCCTGCCAAAAGATCTGCAACAAAACCAAAAGGGGACCGCGGTCTGAGTGACACGTCAGACCGATAGCACCGCTGCACTGCAGCCGTATGAGGTCACTGCAAAAGCAGCTCATCAAACCGGGTCTGACACAAACGAGGCCCACGCAAAGAAAGAAGAACGTCGTGGACTTCCACGACGGACAACCCAACACTTCACTCTATTCAGAAACTACAGAGTAACCAACACAGAGCTGGCTGGCCTCTCCTACGGCAGCCTGGGAACGCGTTTGTTTATTCTCCCGATCCTGAGGCCAGAAAAAAACGCAGACCAAAGCGGGCAGGGGCGGTAGCTCCAGATAGCCCAGCACCGACCTCCTTCCCCCGACTGCCGGACGGGCCCGAGCCGCAGCCCCTCTTACCGCCCACTTCCTCCGCGCCCTCCAGCAGGATATCCTTGGTGAAGCTGGAGATCTGCCCGGTGAGCGAGGACAGGCTGCCCCCCACCTGCCCCAGGGACTGGCCGAGCCCCGAGCCCAGCCCGCCCAGCCACGACGCCATGGTTCGGCCGGCCGCAGGCCTCCGCGCTCAGCAGCTCCCGGCTCTGCGCCTGGCAGCACCAGCTTGGTGAAGGGGGTGGCCGCCTCCGCTCTTCTCCTCGCCGGGGAGATCGAAGCTCTTACGCGGGCTCAGCAGAGCGCTCCCGGTGAGCCCTCCGCAGGCGCCGTGCGCATCCCCCGGCTCAGCGGCTCCGCCCGGCAGCGCCGGCCGCTGCCACCTCAACGGCCGCCATGACACCGCCTGCCGGAGTACCATCGACAGCGGCCGCGGACGGCTAGAGCGCCCCGCGGCGGCCGGCGGGTAGCGGAGGATGCCGGGATCGTGGCGGAGGCGCGGGGGGCGGTCTGACGGAGCCGTGGGAGGTGGCGCCCCTTGCCGCTCCAGGACCGCCTCGGACAGCGCGTTCCCGTGTCTTCGCTGCTCCTCCTGAGAATCTTTTGCTGCCGTATCTATTTGTGCCTACTTAGACACTGTTGTGAAAATAGCAAACAGCGCTGCTGCCATTTTCCATTCAAAACAATGACAAAGGTGTTTTTTTTTTAAACCTTTTCAGCATTGTATACTTTATATACACAAAAACGGTGGAGCAATCTAATGCCAAAGATCTCATACTGAAAGTAGAGATGAAAACCTATTATTGAAAATTATTTCTAAACTATGCAACTATTTGACAAAAGGAAAGAAAATATGCCCATAGGAAGCTCTACGTGCAAGGTTTCTCACAGTAACATAACATTTTTCAAAGCTTGTATATTTTAAAGACAATCAAAGCTCTCCTGCTTTCTTGGACAGTTTTGTCTCAGTATTACACCCCTTTCCATTCAAACCCTTTTAAGTTCTCCCCCCCCCCGAATTTACACGGTGCCGTTACTAGGTGCAAAACAAACCATAAATGCAATGATAATTGCATTTCTCTTGAAATAAATAATGGAAAAGCACTTCGATTTTGTGAAAGTAGGCGCAAAGATGCACACGTTTAAACGCTTTCTGAAGAATGAGAACTGAGGAAGGAGGAGCACAGGTTGAATACCGAAAAGTTCTTTAATGCCAGAAATGCAGGCAAGGCACAAAGTACGTAAGCAGGTAAAAAAAAAAAAAAAAAAAAAAAAAAAAAAAAAAAATTGTAAAATAGTTCATGCTTCCACAACAGCCTGGATACAATACAAGAATGCTACTCATTCCTGTATTGTAAATAATGAATATTTGGACCTTACAAAATATTGGTCTTAACTTGAACAGCTGGTGATGTAGGTGCATGCGTAAGTCTGTCAGACCTTTCTCTTTAAATGATTTATCAGTACCTGAAGATTTCTCAAGAGTTTGGCTTGTTCAACATAAGATAGTAGCAGCTTATAAAATTAATTTGCTCATATTCTATCTATGCCATTAAAAATATTTCCAGTTACATTTTTTCTTTTCTTGGATGTTTTAAAATGTTTTATTTCTTTAAAGCCAACTTTTAAAGTTGGTAATAAGAATTGTACAGCTATACGTCTTGTAAATATGAGTTCTGGTGCTCCCAAACCTAATTCTTCATAACATTCATCAGTGAAAAACCCCATCTGTTCACTTTTATCCCTATGTTTGAAAGTTACTACATTCTAGAAAAATTCTCATTCTGCCTGGAATAACTTCAAAACTCTGTTGTTCATTTTTTGAAAGCCGAATTGTCAGCTTTATAATATTATGAATTGTCAGTTTTATAATAAAAAAAAGCAGCTTGCAGACAACAGTATTTGTCCAAGATAGGGAAATAGAACCACTTACTTGTGTGGGTGCTATTTTAAGCATAGTTCTTATCTCTACTGCCCACCCTTTTATAGATTCATAATAGCTGCAATAGTCCAATATTAGAATCCACTGGAGATTTAATATTGTAACGGTGTTTAGTACTCCAGGTGAGAATTTTATAGGCACCTTATAGTGTGAATTCTGCAAAGTAATCGCATATGAAAAAAAATAAACATTAACTCTAGCTGAAAATTACATTTAAACCCACTGCTCATGGTTTTTTTGAAGTTTGAATAGTGCAGAGAGCCCAAAGGTAGGAGGAATAAACCAGTATTCTATCAGATTAGCTCCAAGGCCAGAAAATTTTGTAAATACAAATTCATATCCTTAATACCATGCCTAACAACAACTGCATTCAAGCACAATTGTATTACTTCTTCATCCTGCCCTCATTACAAAACCATGAGAACAGTTTACAGAATTATACTTACGGACTTATTTTGGAAGCCACCTAACAGAAGTATCACTCATTCCCTACCACTTTGATTTCTATAAGCAGAACACAAATTGTGTCAGATGGATTGTGAGGAAAATAGTAAACATCTGTCACATGAATGAAGCCTGAATTCCCCTTAAATATCTTATTGCAATTAAAATAAATAAATAAAGGTATGCTCTTTAACATCAGACTTTGGCTTATAGCTATGTGGAAAAAAGAAAAAAAAACTTTTTCAGTTTCACTAGGAATAGGTTCCAAATTAGTAAATGCCACATTTATCAGCACAGTTCAAACACAGGGAGAAGTGTTTATCATTAAAAGAATGCACACAGAGAAAACAAGATCAGCTTTTTATTGACAATTTGGCAGGTCCACACATTTTGAACTTTAGAACTGGGTCAAAAAAATATGTTCTGTCAAGAATTAGTCTTTTGTGTTGATGCAATTAGCACACTTAGTTTTAACTGTTACCTCTGAATTGCTTGACTTGGCAGTTAAGCATACTTCACCAAACTTAACACTCCTCTGAATGCCAAACTGATATTTGTAGAGTGATGCTGTTTCTACACAGAAAGAAACATGGTTAGCCCTGTAATCTGACTCACACGTTTGTGCTTTTCAGGCACTGTTACTTTATAAGCGTCACAGGTTAAAACACTTGGGTAGAGTAACTTAAAAAAACAACATGAAAGTTCAAATGCAAACCTCCACACTTCAGTGATTACAAAAAACATGTACCAGGGGTCAGCACTGGGGCTCATCCTATTTAATATCTTTACTGATAATCTGGATGAGGGAACTGAGAGCACCATCAGTATGTTTGTAGATGGCACAAAGTTAGGGGTAAGAACTAATTATTTGAGAATAGAAAGGCTCTACAGAGGGACCTGAACAGGCTGGATAGCTGGGCTGAGACCAATGGGATGATGTTCAACAAGCCTAAGTGCTGGGTCCTGCACTTTGGTCATAACACCCCCATGCAACACTATAGGCTGGAAAGCTGCACAGCGGAAAAGGATCTGGAGGTGTTGGTTGATGCTCAGCTAAGCATAAGCCAGCAGTGTGCTCAGGCAGTGAAGAAAGCCAAGGGCATCCCAGCTTGCATGAGAAACAATACAGCCAGGAGAAGCAGGGAGGTGATCCTCCCTCTTTTCAACTCCAATTCGACTCCATTGAGTATTCAACTCCAGCGAGGCTTCATCTCAAGTACTGTGTTCAGTTTTGGGCCGCTCACTACAAGACAGACAGTTGGGGCCCTAAACTACATCCAGAGAAGCAAGTGAGGAGTCTGGAACACAAATCTTATGAAATAGCTAAGGGAAGTGGGATTGTTTAGCCTAGAGGAGGCTCAGGAGACACCTTATAGCACTCTGCAACTGCCTGAAAGGAGGTTGTGGATCAGGCTCTTCTCCTAGGTAACAGGGACAGGATGAGAGGAAAAACCTCAAAGTGCTCCAGGGGAGGGTCAGATTAGATAGCAGAAAGAATTCATTCTCAGAAAGAGTGGTGAGATATTCAAACAGGTTACTCAGGGAAGTTGTGGAGTCACTGTCCCTGAAGGTGTTAAGAGAAAGGGTAGATGTAATACTGAGGGACATGGTTTAGAGGGCAATATTGGTGGTAGGTGGATGGACTAGATGTTCCTAGAAGACTTTTACAAGCTTTATGATTCTATGATGTAATTGTCACAGGTTAGTTAATGCAATTCAAGGGAATTTTTTTTTTTAATTTTTAAATATAGGACCACTATACTATGTAGCTAAAGAAATGGTATTTTTATGATATTCTTGTAACAGAAGATAAAAGGTCCAAGTTCTAGTATCAAGTAAGTATTAACAAGCTCTGCCAGCCTACACCTATTTATTAAAAGGAGAGAGATTTCAGGATCAGTTTATGGCACAACAAAGGAAGGGAAGTTAAAGTCGTGGATAATTTGCAAACAAGCAAAGAGATAACTCACTGCTTTACATACTCCTCTTCTGTTTTCAGTTTCATATAAATTTCAATCAAATCTACCTCCTGAAAAATATAGCATTTCAAAATGGCATTTGCACACGTGTGACTTCTCAATGCCATTACTTGGCTGTATTACTTCAGCACATTATAGAGATTACATGTGCAGAATAGGATTATATACAAAACAAAATCTTAAATTTTTAAAAAGTAGTGCTGTCATGTCAAAATTCACATCATACTACACATCCCAGCAGTGGAAATTCAGGAAAACAGAATTCACTCTATATGTATAATATAATATTCTAACCTATCAAGAAAAACCATTGCTGTAAACAAATATTTACTGGGAGGTAAGAGCCCTTTCAAGTAAGTACTACTTGATGCTGAATGCATACTTCCATTTAACTACCATTAAGTTCTTATACTAATTTTATATGTCACTATTGTGCAATGATACTACGTTAGGATATTTTGATATAGAAATTTGGGTTTATTTGCAAAAGATATTCTTAGAATGCCTATGCTGTTAATGCATTGAATACAGCTTGCATACTGTATCTATAACATATTTCCACATAATTTATATGTAAACAGAATTTGTATTTCAAGCACCATTTAGTAAAATGAAACATCAATTTCTGCACTAAGTTGGAAGTCAAGTTCGTTCACCCTATCACACATTCATCCTGGGTATCAAAACAAATGTGCTACAACGAATAGAATAATCTCTCTCCCATCCTTTGCTCCCTGTTTTGTGGTTTTTTTTTTTGTTTTGTTTTGTGTTTTTTTTCTTTTTCCTCAGCATCAGAAACAGCATGATAAAAACTTTAAGGTGCATGAGTAAAGGCCATTCCTGAAAAAGCTACAACATTCTGACCGACAGTCAAAAAGCATTTCAGAAAGAGCACCCACACAGACATAAATATTCATTCTTAGAAGAGCTACTTGCACAGAGGTCATTGTAGACTGCAGGAATGCAACTTATGTGGCATTGATTTTATGGCACCCAGATCTTCCCCATTTTCCTTTCTCCTCGACTCAGTTACAGCTCTATGATACTAAAAGGCCAGAATTAAGGGTTGAAGAGGAAAGGATAACGCAGTATAATCATAAAAGAAAACCTGTTTAACCCATTGTGATACTTTCATGATAAAAACAGTGGTATAACCAGAAAGAATATTAAAAAAAAAAAACAAACCTAACATTAAAAAAAAAGTTATTTACAAAAAGACAAAATGGCAAAGCAAAAATCCTACCTCAAGCATGAACTTGGAAACTACAAGTAAAACTAAAAGTAAAACCAGAAAGTGTTAGAACATCAGAAGCACTCTGGAATCTTTCAGTGAATGTCATGATCTACAGTACACTGGAGATTTTCTGTTTAATTGCCAAGCAATACATTTACAGATTTAGGTTTCTCCTGCAGGGTGGGTCATTTCAAAAGCGGACAGCAGGACCAAAAAGTTGACATCAAGTCATTTGAAGAACAAATCACAGAACAAGTTACCTAAGATAAACAGAATCTAGTTGGTTGGTTTTTTTTTTTCCCATTTGAAGTGTTTTCTTATATCTAGCAACTTATGAATACAATTTATTACTTCTATCTATTTTTGTATTAGTATGGAAAAAAAGTGGTTGATACCAATTTTTGGCACCTTTTGTGTTCTCCATAGAATTTTTCAAAACAAACTTTTTTAATGCAAGTTACAGCTGCTACATGTGCATGTTTGATCAAGAGTAACGTAAGTAACTTCAATACTGTTACTCTTGTAGTAGGAGTGCTATGGTTTTCTAAATTAGTGCAAACTTTTCATATTTGCAGATTCCCTCTAAACTCTGAGCTCCAGCCAACCTTTCATTCCTGCTTCCAGAACTCTGAAATGAACCCAGCTTGTGCAACATCCACACAGTAAAATTGTAACGGAGACATAGTGTTTTGACAATAGAGGGAAAAAATTACGATGTCATTTCTTCTCTTCTGTACTCAAGTGGTTTCTAGCAGATTCCAGCGACATATTCATAGCTGCTTGAAGCATGTCCTCCTCACTCATATCACCTCCTAAAGAAAACAGATGTACACAAATTGTAATAAATGCACAGATTCAGCTCTCGACTGAATCTGTAATTAACTGCTTTCTTTGCTCCTTTTGTCCATACCTACTCTGTCCCAGCCAAACTAACAAAAAGCACAGCCAGAGCTCAGTCTAATAGTTCACCCTGGAACAGGGTACTGACATTCACAACAAAAGAGACATTTCAAGAAAGCGATCCTTCCCTTCTGCCAAAAAGAGTAATGACTGTGATGCACAGTCTGAACCACTGCTGGGGTGAGAAATAAGGCAGGTAAGGAAAGCGAGGAAGCAGAGCACAATACAAAGGTAAATAAAATATACTGACATATATTTATTTACAAAGGTAAATAAAATATATTTTAATGTTGGAAATAAGTTTAAAAAACATTACCTGGATCAGCTTCCAGAGTGCTTGAGTTTATAGTTGGTTTATCATGTAGCTTCAGGGTCAGATCCTGCTGTTCTATCTGCTGTTGCTGCCTGAAATAATTATAAATTTAAAGAAAAGTAGAATTAAGATCTGTACAACTCCTATATCATGTCTATTTCATTGTCAAGGAAGGCCAAGAGTTAGATGTATAAGGTGCCGTTCGAAATACAGACCCACCCACACCACCTCAAATCTGTTTAATTGCTTCCTCCACTAAGCCTCACATAGGGATAGCTGATATTCCAAATTACAGGCCTGTTTTCCAGAATTCAGGCATTCTGCATTACTATCCTCTCATGCAATACCTATCACCTCCTTTCTGCAGCATTTCTCCCTTATCTAAATTTCCTCCATCACTGGGAAATAAGACAAGCAAAGACTACAATAAAACCACAAATACGTATTAAGGCAGCGCTCCAGAAACAAAAAAATGAAGTAGCATCTAGAAAATCTTTGTGTGATGTTCACGAGAGAAATCATTTCCAGAAGTCTTAGAGGAAGAGTATTTTTCAGGAAAATAATTATGTAAATTATTTACAGCAGTAGAAATACTCTACCACATTTATTTGCTTTCCTTCATAAGACTGATGGCACACTACTAACAGATCCCCTCTTATTTACAGGCTTCATTTCTTAAGAACGCATGGGAATAGCAAAATTCCAGTACTGCTACGAAAACAAGTTATGGGTTAAAATCAAGCTGGATCTCTGAGAGAAATCCACCCACAGCCCAAAAGCACTGAACAATAAGACATTTACTTCCAAATGCAGATTTAGTTTTCTATCAGCTACTTTACTTTTCAAAATATGCTTGTCTTCTCCTGCGCAGATCTTCTGAAGAAGGAGAGTCTGTCTGACTGGTGTGTGGTGGCTGAGAAGCATTCTGTGGTAATGAGTTTGAGAACTCATTTTGACGACTACCTAAAAATCAGAACAAGCCATATCCTGCTAATTACAGTAAAATTATAGCTCACTTTTTAAATTTGTTTTTATATTAAGAAAAAAACCCAACCCAAACACATCATTCTTCACACTTTATGAAAACAGACTTGTTAGTGAAAGAAGCACCTAGGCTAAGTTCACTGTCACTTTCTCACCCCAGAATTGATTCCTTTCACTCATCCCTCCCTACTTGTTCTTGCCTCCTAAAAATCAGTGTTAATGTAGAAGTTGTAACTTTTCAAACAGCAGGAAGGAGACAGATACAAGTTTGGATTATCCTTCTATGCCTCAAAGCCAGTCTTTTCAGAGCTTGAAGCCTGCTGAAAACAGCTGTCTGAAGCTGATTTCAGTAGCTGCTAAAGTGCGAGCAGCAAGAACACTGCAATTTAAAAAAGCACTGTACCTTGCATGCTGAGTTGAATGGCTCTACGAAGATCAGCTTCTTCATCTTCCATATCAATTTCCTGCCTACTTAAAGCCAGAGCTCTTTGAAAATTCTCCTCATCTTCATCTAACATGCTTGTCCCATCAAAAGGATGGCTAACTTCTATCGCTTGGTCCACATCACTTCTAGGTAGCCTGTGAAGTTGATACATTTATAATACTCAAACCACAATCGTGCTTACCTCTACTGAGATTTAAAGTAGTTTGTGCTGACTCAACTACTTATATTTTTAACTTTGACAAAAAGTGACTTATGAAAATCAGAAATATTTTCTTATTTCTATGCAAAAAAAAAAAAAAAACATTTTGAAGGAATTGCAAGTATAGTTTTCAGCTATAAAAATGAAAATACCAAAACCATGAATATATGCTTATAAGTTGATGAGAATTTATTTTACAGGAGAAACTTCAAAAGCAAAAGTGCTATGGAAAGATATGAATTTTATTTGAACCTATTTCAAGTAAGACAGTCAAACCCACAGATAAAAGTGTACATGGCCTCTCCTCAGGAACCTTTGATGATAACACTACAGCAAAAGATCCTCTGCAAACTATATGTAATTTCACATCACTGCCAAGTAGCTTACTGTTTTTATGACATTTGTTTACAACACCATAGTTTATGAAGTGGAAGTAATAATAACAAATTCATTCTAAATTAATTCCTCTGAATTCTTCTGTCATAAGATACGAAAGATTCCTTTGGCCAGTTTGGGTCAGCTAATCTGCCTAGCTAACCTCCCAGCTGCTTGTGCTTCTCCCCCAGCCCTTCACTGGCAGGACAGTATGAGAAGCTGAAATGTCCTTGGCTTTGTGCAGCACTGCACAGCAAGAATTAAAACATCAGTGTATTATCAACACTGTTCTAGTCCCGGAGCCAAAACACAACATTATACCATACACTATGAAGAAAATCAACTCTGTCCCCGTTGAAACTAGGTCATCTACTGATTTGGCTTTATAGTGCCCAATAGAACACATTGATCTTGAGGTACTTCTAATTACATCTTAAAGGGTTTGTTTCCACGTAGGCATTAATCATGGAAACAAATCTTACTGAACATTATTAAAAGTAAGTCTGTTTACCTTACCTCTGGTCTCTTGACTGCGCAGTCTCTTCTCCAATTAGTTTTGGTCGCTGCACCTGCTGAACTCGAATCATCTGCAACAGCTGATCAGCCTCACAGTCTGGCAGGTCACCTTTTACTACAAATATGGAATAACCTGAAAAACAGAAATCATAGGTCTACAGCATTAAGCTGCACACGTAAATTATGTGAAATGTAAGCTTATATGGAATACAGTGGTCTGCAGTTTATTAAAATTAAGGCTCAAACTCTCATTACACGAACTTAGTTTCATTATTGAAATAGTGAAATAACCCAAGGATAGTTAACTGAATACATAACTTCTAATAAATAATGATTACCTGCTTTTAATTAAAGAGACTTAACATCTGCAAGTTACTATTACCTTCCTGTTGTAATTGTGCCAAGAAAAGTGCAAGATATGTATCTGATATTAGCTCTGGACCCATCAAGAGAGAGTTCAAGTTAAACCACTGCAATTAAGAAAAAAAAAGTTTGAGAGAACCAATTAGCATAAAGATAACTCAGTTATCCATTTCTGTACATTGTGGTCATTTTCTAAAATAAAATAAAATCACCAAATAAATAAATCATCAAGTTAGAAGTCTATAGAAGCATAATAACTATACTGCTCAAAGTTTCCCTTCAAAATCTCTTCAGCTAACAGGAGATCTGAAGCATGTAAGTGACTGCATGCTCTCTCTCCTTTCTGAACACTGGTAGCAGGCAAGCAGACCAAAACACAAATCTAAGGATGGCAGAATAATCACTTCAGGCATGGTTGTAAAATACTCTTTCTTTTTTTTTAAACAGTTCAGGAATACATGAAGAAAGAAGTTCTAAAGCTAACACTATCTTAATATATTTGTAGTTACAGGAAACAGAAATTGAATTCACTGTATTAATTAAACATGCTGCCTTTATCAGATGATGATACTGCGAATTATTGTTCACATCTCTGGGAGATAACTTAAATAGTTATAAAAATGAACTTAACATTTAATATGCCAGTTATGCATGTACACATTACAATATGGGTCACAGATTATTTTCAGATGCCTGAAGACAATTATTATATATATTTTCACTAGGGAGAAAATAAACTCAATATGTATGGCAAAATGGTCTACCTGGTGTATTCCATTTATACAGCAATCAATTTGAAGAATATTTTTATATTCCATACCCATTCAACATTACCAATTTGAACGAGAACACACCATTTCAGACAGAAGAGTTTTATCTCTTATCACAAAAATTCATCTGTCTGCATAAACTATCAAATATGCAATTCTACACTTGCAGTCAGGGCCAAACTGTAATTCACCTGGTGAATTCAGAGTCAACTATCTACCGTTCAAAGTCAGCCAAAAGCCCCTGTTCCACTAAGATAAGGTAAAGAAAACAAACAGCGTAGGAATGGGGAAAGAATTAAAAAGTTATGTGAACATATGTGACAGACAGATTACTGATAAACTATTAGAGGTGTGGAGGACAAAAGTTTGGAGAACTAACTGCTATAACTGTAACAGAAAAGAAACAGCTGAAAGCAGTAAGTCAATCTGTTTTGTCTCTCCCTTCTCATTACTCTCTAGTGAACAGAACCTTGCATTTTCTTTGTTTGGCTACAAACCATATGAGAAAACAAATGCATCCCCCCTCCAATTGAACATGTTGTAGGCTAGAACAGTGTCTCAAACAAGTTTCAGCTGGCTATAATTTTTACCAGGGAGCTCATCCAACCCTTTAAAGGCCATTCAGCCTCTTCAATTTTGAATACACCAAAAAAATGCCTGTAAACAATTATCAGCCAAACTCTCGAACTGCACCAGAACTGTGGAATTTAGTTTGCTTATTCATGGGCAAAATTACAGTTCTTTTAAATTGGATGCCAACATAAGTAGTCACCACTTGGAACATCAAATGGGTAAGTCAACTTCTGCTTGCACTTTTAGAATTTGAATGCTTATTTTATGGGACACTTTCTATGACAAAAAAAAAAAAAAAAAACAGAAACAAAAGCAACAAAAAACAAAAAAAAAAAAAAAAAAAATACAAAAAATCAACTCCAAAACACCACACCAAACCAATTAATTTATGTTGTATAAGAGCTTATGCAGTACAATCCAGAACAATCATCAGTTACTGAAAAAAAGACTGCACTGGCATTACAGATCTGTGTGTGATTTGTGCTACTATATAGGTACTATGCATATGTATGGCTGTTCTTTACCTTTAATAGTTATTTTCTGCTTATAATACAGCTGCTTCAGATTGATTTTTACAATAGTGGAAAGTTGTGATTCTACCTTGCCCAGCCTTATCCCTTGGATACCCTTAAATACCTGCAATTATTAATATTCATTAGTACAACTTTCAAATCATAATTTTTTTCTGTTGTTTCACACATAGAAAGAAGGAGAGAACTCAAGAGGTCACAAGGACTGCCTCAGCTACAATTTCCTATAGAACAGCTTCACTAGGGAAATGACCCTAGGACGTTTCCCCAAACTAAAATTCGAGGGAAGCTGCCTGGCATTTGATATAACAAACATTTACTCATTTATTTATATCTACTATTAAATCAAATTGCAGAAAAAGCCTGCAAAAGGCCAACACATGGTCTACTTGAAACCACTTCTTCCACCCCCATTCTGAAGTCAATTTTTAAATAAAAAAAGACAGTGTCACCTGTTTTCCTAACTTTCGAACTGTAAACCAGTGTTCCTTATAATTACAAATAAATGATTTTTCATTTCTGTAAAAAGAAAAACAAAAGGTATAGATAAAATTAAATAATATTGAGTGCATATTAATGTTTTCAGTTCTTTGCCACCACTAATTTAAACTTACAAAACAAACTTTCAGTAATAAAACTGTTGATTTGATGCTACAGAGTACTCATACTGCTTTTATAACTTATAATATTTATGAAATTGTCTTTTTCATCACATCGGCATTACTGAGATCTCATATAGTTGTGATGCCACAGATACTGAGATGTCAAAGGCACAGAGGAGAGGTGCTCATATACACCCTCAAAAGAAGAAAAAATATCAAAGGATCAGCGTGTAAGAAAACAAACAAGAATGCAACAGAGCTTAAATACTGATTTTAAAGAAATCAATAACTGTTTTTCAGTATTTTTCCTAAAATTAAAGGAAATCGTGCTTAAAAAAGGATGACAACAAAAATTCTTACATAGGGTCGATCCCAAGCCTCTGATACTCTGGGCTGTTGAAGAGGATTAGTTCTAAACCCCACACTTTCAAGGCATTGCTTATAACCTGTCAAAACAAACAAACGAACAAAAAACCAACAACACTTTTTGAGTCAAACCTATCCGATCTAACTTGAGCAAGAGCAACCATTTTAGCTGCTACAAACACTTCTAACGTCCTCATAAAGCTTTCATCTCAAAATCCTGCAGGGAAAATTAGGAATCACATTATTCAAAATGCCACCCTCATCAACCTACATGCAAATATAACATGCCTACCATATCTAAGGGGGAATATCAAAGTTGTGATTTAACTAAGACTTGTTAATAAACTTACTGCTGTAAATTATAGTTAAAACATAGTCAAAGCTATAATTTCACCTCCCACAGCTACTGCCTATGTTGTCATCTCTCTGTTCTCCACACACTGCTCTGTTTGCCCTCTCCTAAGTACAAAGTCATCTATCCCCACAGTAACTATTTGGCATTTGCACCACTTGAATGTCACATCATCAAGTCAGTTTCATTAGTACTGGCTTACTGATAGCATTTATATAGAGCTGTCTGTCCATCAAGGCTTGCTGATCAATCTAAAGACTTACAGTTTCTACTGTACTGCAAGCAAATAGCTGTATAACAAAACCCTGGAAGTCACTATGTCTTAAGGCTTCTAAACAAGAATCTTCTCAACTTATTAGAATATTCAAAGTGACTTTGATAGATAATCAGCAAATCTGAAAATAAGAGGTAACTACCAAATTCTTTTACAATAACTCTTAAAGCTACTTGCGGTAACGCTGTAGAAAATTTTAAATCAGCAATTCATCCTCCTTTCTGTCAGCCAGTTACACAGCAAGCACGCTAAGCAGTGACAGGACGGAAGGGTACAGAATGTAAGGAAGCATTTTCTATCCTGCAGCACTGAAAAGCACCTCTAAAAGAGAGAGACAGCTAAAGGTGCAGAATTTTGTTAACAGCTCCAGTCTTGACACAAGACCCAGGTTAGTGTTCAATACCACCTTTTTATTCTGGTTAACGTATTTCCTATTATTTTCCCATTCCTTTAAACGCAAAGCAAAAAAAAAAAAGCAAATAAACATTAAAAAACCACAATTCAAAGTGCCCTGAGAGAACTGTAAAAACTGGAACACAGATACTGCAGCTTCTCTCATTCTGCAAATCATGGCAATAATTCTGTAACCACTGCCAAAGACTTTACAGTCTATCATTTGCAAAGACGATCTCAAGTCTCTTTTTTCACCTGTAGCCCATAACCAGCAATTTGGAAAGCAAGCTAAATGCAAGCAGGTGTGGTATCACAACCGAGGGAGGCTATGCTTTGACTCTTTATTTAAAGGCCCATAAACTGAATCACAGAATTGCTCAGGTTGGAAAAGACCTTCCCGATCACCAAGTCCAACTGCACCCAAACCATACTACCCTAAAGAACAAACACAGGTCACCATTGCTCTTAATGTAAATCAAGATTCAAGCCATTAAGCCTGTAAAATAGAAACTAGATAATAGTTCAATGTCATTTAAATTATATGACAGCACATATATTCCATAAAGAAAAAAAAATATGCCAGCATAGAGCACTGCTTACTTGAATTGAGAAGAATCCACTGTCATCCATGTTTACAGAAGGCTGCTGCTCAGCATATGAGGTTGGGGGAAAGAAAATTAAAAGTCGTGTAAGCATAAAAGTTCAGAAAGAATTTCACATAAAAAAATACAACTGTATATAAATAAAGCGACAAAATATATTCTACTCTGCATGCTGATTACAACACCTACTTAATAACTTAATAATACTTAATAACTTAATACTTAATAACTCAAACCTTCAAATTACAAATATTTACTGCTTAAAGCACAGACAGGTACAGGTTACCATCTCTACCCCTGGCTTACTAAAACAAATGGTCAGTCTCTTACTCTTCTCCTTGCCATGCCTGACCTTCCTATCCTTAAGATGAGGATAACATAGCTCCTGTAGAAGCACTACAACGTTGTAGAAATAACATTTAAAAACCTCAAAACTGAAATGCTTGAAAGGAAGTATCAGCAAACTTCCAAATGTCAGCAATAGAAAATGAACCTTTTGTAACTATGAAAGAATAGGAGGCCTTTGCGACACAGTATTAGATTTTATGCAAACACCATGCAATGTCAAGTTCAGATTTTACCTGTAAAAATGTTCTATATTCTTCGCTAGACACTCCTCCCTCTGCCATTCTCATTCTTTCTTCCTCATCCAACTGCTGTGCAATGGAGGATAACTCAACAGGACTAAAGTACTCTCCTTGCAGCAAATTATTCAGACAGTGCTGAGCACACAATGAGCCTTCTTGCTAATATTGGAAAAGGAGAAAAATAAAACAATGTCAAAACAATAACAAACCGATGTTAATGATGCGCTCTGCAAAAACATTCAATGATTGTATTCCAGCAAACTTTTCCTCCAGCCCCCACTCCCCAGAATACTGTATTTTTTTCCAGATTTGTAACAGCGTGAGCAGTAGAATACATTCCTCTGCTCCTTAAATCTGATGACAAAAAAGAAAACAAACATTACATTTCCTGGAAGAAAATAAACTCCAAGTGAAAATGTTTTGGGAAACAGCATAAAAATCACCTACAGCTTGTCCAATTCACACAAGTACTTTACAACCATCAGGAGAACGGATTCTGCTCCCTTCAAATCATCACCATATGAAATAGGAAACTCATTTTCTTTTTTTCTTTTTTTAATCTTCAATTCCCAGTAACATTCTCCACAAGAGATGCTCTTGCTCTTTGTTAAACTTGTGCTCCCTGTCAGGCGTGGCCATCAAAAATCTGCTTTCCACATGTGGCTGAAGAAAAACAGAGCATTGAGACTTTGAAGAAAAAGAGGACTTCACAAAAAGAGAAATTACAGTTTCCCATGAAAAGCAATCTCTCTCTAAAAAAATAACTAACCTACAAGCACAAGACAGTTTAACACCAGTTATAAAAAGCAGCTCTCCTCTTTGTTTGTATCAACGTTCGTTTATACTAAACATTAAGAACATACATCAGAACAAACATGTTGGAAACAAAACAAAGTCTTCAAGGAATCAAAACCAGCCTCTCACCTCTGCCAAAACCTACAGAAAGTAAGAATCCAAAAGCGTGCCTTGTAGGGATATTATTTAAACGTCCACTCTTCCAACATACAAGTCAGGAGCACAAACCTCCTGCGGTCTCCCTTACAGCAGGAGCCCTAGAACTTCAGATTACAGTACTTTCTGAGGGCATCATCACTCAACTGAACACTGAGTTACAGCTGGACCAGCTGTACAGCCAAGGTACAATGGAATTCTGAAACCTCATCTTCCACAGCTCCTCCAGCTCGTGTTTATCCCACAAGAAACTCCAGACTAAACAGCAACTCCTGCCCTGTTGGGAGCACATTCCTGCTGCTGGTCCCACCGTACAACTAAAACAGGGGAACTTGCTCACAGTCACAGACTGTTTTCACCATAAGCATGTAAATAATTAGGAACAAATCAACCCTAAGATACCTTCGAAAAAAATGAGCTGCATTATAAGCTTAGGCCCTAATTTCTTTGAAAAGGGCCCCTCTGTACTTGCACAGAAAAAAATTCATCTTAAAAATAAAATGACAACCTGTACATACTGTAAGTGCATAAAACACATCTTTTTATTTTGTAATAAATGTTAACTGCAGTATTTCTGTGCAGAGAATATGGTATTTTTCCATAATCTGAAATCCCCTTATTGAAACCTATCCTGGTTTCAACAGCTGTCCTGCTTTCAGTGGTTTCAATCACTCAGATCCTTTAAGAGAAAAGGCCAATTTTTTAATAATAGGGGCTCAAATCTGCAGCAGTCCTACTTTTTGCAACTGTCACCCTCCTGTTACAAATGATACACTGTTTCAGGTCTTTGTTTAGTTAAAGGTATACCAATTCTTTGAATGTAGTATGCTTGATCATTACAATTTCCGCCGTTTATTCCAAAAGTACAAAGCAGTTTACTGATAAACCCTTCTTTCAGTTGCCAGGTTGATACGTGAAAGGCTACAGAAAAGGAAGGTATGCACTTTTGGTTAGAACTCATTTTCTAGTCCCAGCTGGAAGTTGAAGCTACTGCAGCATGGGTTATAATGGCTGAAATCCAGCTCTTACCCTCTGAACAGCAGCTTCATGATGTTTGCCACGTTTTGCTACCCAAATCCAGCTTGAAAGAACACTCTTCATGTTCTACTACTGATGTAAAAATAATGATATATTAAAAAAAAAAACCAAAAACCAACAGAATTGTACAGCTAGCTCTTTTTATTTGTTAACTAAACCAACTACTACGCATAAGAACAACGGCTAGAAATCGGTATCACCTACAACACAACAAAGATGCAGAGTCATTGGCAAAGCAGGTGAAAAAGAGAGCTGTACTGCAGTAACACAGAGCTCGCACACAGCCCGTACGTGAGAGCCCTGGCGAAGCGCAGCAGTTTCCAGAAGCATTTCTTCTCCAAAACAGGAAGCGCCGCTCAGCACGCGATGCGGGCCGTCCCTCCCAGCGCCGTTCCCGCCGGGCGGCACACCCACACCGGGCAGCTCCGGTGGCGGCGAGCAGCGTGTTAGCGCACGGAACTCGGAATGCAGAACCGCCCCACGTCCCGCTGCTCGCCTCCGTGCTCGGCCACAGATGAGAAGCAGCAGCTTTAGGCCATACCTGAGCGTACCCAACAACTGCTACGGAGAGCCCAACGCGAGAAGTCCCTGCGGAGGACATTCCCGCTTCCACCCCGCCAGACGACCGAAGGCGCTGCATATGCGGGACGCTTCATCAAAACGCCGGACCCACCGCGACCACTCACTCACCCGCTCGTGGAATATCGACTCCATGTTTATTGTCAACGGCACGGCCTCCGCCTCACATGACCCGCGCAGCCAATCGCAGCTTGCCTCCGCTCGGCCCCGCTGAGCCAGGCTGCCGCAGCGCCCCCTGGCGGCCGGGAGGTCCCGCCATCTTGGCGACACCCCGCGCCTGCTCGCGGTTGTGGAGCAGCCGGAAATTCCCGCTCCCTCTGTGCCGCCCGTCTCCGCGTGACGCCGAGTTAAAGCGTGCTGCGTTAAGTACTTCCTTGAAGGCTAGCTCATAAATTAGCCATAAACGCATTAATTCCACACCATACAGATTAATAAAAAAGGAAAATATTTTTGCATAGTTTTTTCTTTATTACATTAAGTCTTTCCTCCCCCAACTCCTGAATGGTACTTCTGGGGTCAGACATTTCTCAACTTTTGTGGGTTTCCCAGGTACAAATTAGCTATATAACTAAATCACCTTTCAGAAAGTAACAATGGAAATTAAAGTAGCACTGACAAATTGTAGGTGTTCTTTTCTGTAGCTTGGTACAGTCTCAAGATAAAACCATAATCATATTATTTCAATGCATGAGATAAGGTGATTAACTGAGCAAAAATATTCTCCATTCATCAACAGCCTTTATTTCCATGTTTTTTCTTCACCGGGCCTCAGCTCCCTGTGCAGAAAGAAAAAAAAAGGTGGAGGCCAAAGTTAGGATAAATGTTGTGGGATAATTAACACACATTTAGAATTATTCTAGAATCCTTTGATTTGGAAAGTTATCCTGACTTTTTATTCGCAACTGTTGTCAGTTTTAAACCTTCCTATACTGGTAAGCTTTTTCTTTTCAATCCAAAGCATCAAAAGATTGAGTCCTTTGCTACCATTGTTATAAATAAACCTCTACTGAGTTAACAGATTGATTTTTTTTTAATTTTTTTTTTTACATAATGGGACTCCAAAGGAAAAAAATCTAACTCCTTCCAATACAAAAATCCATTGCTTTAGTGGAAAGACAAATAGAGGTGAAAGTGGAAAAGGTTTTTGCAATGATGCTGAAATAGCCTGAAGTCATCAGGAATAGCAGAAAGAAAAGTGCTTGTGTAGCAGCTGCGTTAATTTTGTCATAAGCTAACTGTTTTACCAAGAAAGGAGACAGCAGTTCCCAACATAAATGTTTAAAGATGCTGCATTAACTTTTAAAAAGTAGATAATTTTTAATGACAAATTCATACAATTTTTAAATGCTATGATAATTTTAAAGATGCTTACTATACAGAAAAGCTGAAAATGAAAATTCAGTGACTGTTTCTCACTGAAGTTTCAAGGACAAAATTACAGTTTCCACATTTCATGACTTAAGAATTTGACAGAAAATTGTTAAGTTTTATTTATTTACCTTTTTCCTGGGTAAATGATGTCCTTTTTCCTAGCAAAATGATTTCTGTTCACCTCCATATTAACGTGTTTACTTTATATTTTGATCTCAGGTAGAGCATCTTCCTTTTCAATTTTAGATACAAATCACACTTCCTATTACTGTAGTCTGCATTTATCCAGCTTTCACAGATTAATTAAAATCAATACTTCTGATTCACTGTTGCAATTGACCATTTTAAACCAATTATTTTGGCTAAAAGATCAAACACAGATCTACATATATTTTCTTTCATGGCTAAGAGCACAAAGATGGGCTTAGAGCTAAATATTCAGAGGGCATCAGGGATCTTAAATCCTTCACAAATGCTTGCTGAAATTTTGGTCATTTTTCCCTTTAATATTTTGATAGAATTCTTTTTCATATGTACAATTTTACCAACAAACAGAGAAGCGCTTTTTAAAGTCTATTTGTGAAAACAACCAAACACATATTTTTAAAAGGCATGACAAAGCAGACCTCTTGTACAATAAGCTCTTGTTTCGGAAGGCTGACAGCCTCTCATCATTCCATCTGTCCAGATAGCATCCAACCACGAATCCCAAGGGAACAAGGATGTGAACCCAGTGGTCACGCACAGCTTGGGCAAAATTCACCATGGCTGCTAGAAAGAAAAAGCATAACAATAAGAGTTGGTAATAAACCTGTACATGGAAGCTGGTGCATGCTTAGAACATTTAACCACACTTGCTAGAATCCTACCCTGGGATCATACATATACAGGCCATTAAACATTTCCAACTAGACATGGATTTCATAGAATCAAAGAGGTTGGAAGAACCTCTGGGGATCATCTACTCCAATTCCCCCCTACTAAGGAAGATTCCCTACAGTGGCTTGCACAGGAAAGTCTTCAGATGGGTTGTATCTCCAGAGAAGGAGATTCCACAACCTCTGAGGGCAGGCTGTTCCAGTGCTATCACCCTCACAGCAACAAAGTTCTTTTGCATATTTGTAGGGATCTTCCCGTGTTCCAGTTAGTGCTCACTGCCCTCTGTCCTATCGCTGAGCACCACTGAAAAGTGCCGGTCCAACCATTTGACGCCCAGACTGCAGATATTTACAAACACAGACAGGATCCCCTCTCAGCCTGCTCTCAAATGCACATGCAAGTTTCTTAGAAACAGCCCTAAACAACGCTCGGGTCTTAGAAATGGGATTTTATCCTAAAATGGGAGCGGAACATCTCTCTTAAGGCATTAATGGTGACATTTATGCGAGCTCGGATGACAGAAGGCAGACACAAGCCGCTTTTCTTTCCCTTCCCGCCTCCCGCCCCGCCCGAGCCGAGCTCTCAGGGCGCCCTCTGTGCCTACACTCACGGTACCGACCCTCGGCAAGGCGGCTGCCAGCGCGCCACGCACACGAAACGCTACCCCGGAACTTACCGGGACTCACAAACACCGCTCACTGCACCAGGCCCCGCACAGCGGCCACCCCAAGGGCAACGGGCGGCGCGAGCAACTTGGGAGAGCCCACGAGCGCGGGGGACCGAGGGAAGCCGCCTTCACCCCCCCGGGAATGGTGCCGTCCGTTCGCCTCTCCTCTTCCTCCTCCTTCTCCCCGCCCTGCGCAAGATGGCGGCGAGAGGCGCCGGTTTGGGCGGCTGTGGGCGCGCGTCGTGAGGCTGTAGGAGCAACTCGAGGCAGGTAGCGGCGGGGAGGGGGCACCGCTGTGCAGCGGCCCCTCCGTGGTAGACGAGCAGTAAAAGGCCTGTGCGGTGCTCGCCGCACTCGTTCTTCCTCCCCTTGGACTGGGGCCGAGCGGCGGGTCCCGGCCGGGAGCTGGAGCCGCTCTGCGGGGCCGGGCTGCCCTCGGGCGGCCGCAGGGTCTGAAAGGCCGCAGCTATCGCAGCGCGTGCTGCCCCGCCTCGGTGATTCGCTAACGTTCGTGTCTAATTCTAATAAATTTCTAATCCCTTTCTATTTGCAAAAGGCCCCAAGGATCAGGTGTTGCAATCTGAAACTTGTCGATAGGTATCCAGCTGCTGTAGTCAGCATCACGCATTGCTGTTATCATGTGTGTCCTCAGAAACGCTAGCAGAGATAGCCCTACCTCTCAATTTCTTGTCTTTTTTTTTTTTTTTTAAATAAATAGCTTTTTGTTTTGGATTACTCAGTAACACGTCGTCTTTCCCTGCTCAGATCTATTCTTTAGGAAATAAGACACTTTGGACAGCAGGATGACATCCATCATCAAGCTGACCACGCTCTCCGGAGTGCAGGAGGAGTCTGCCCTGTGTTACCTGCTGCAGGTGGATGAGTTTCGGTTTCTGTTGGACTGTGGCTGGGATGAGAACTTTTCTATGGATATTATTGATTCCCTAAAGAAGTAAGTACTTTGTGCACTCTAAACATGCTTTGTGTTTTCTGAAAGCTCTCAAAATAACTTCTTGACAGAGTTGGGATACTCTGCAGAAGTTGGTTTTCAGATCGAGTCTGCTGATCTTGAAACACAAGGCAAGAGTTCAGGTGTGTGTGTATATATATATGTATATATGTTTGTATATATACATGTTGATCTCTCCCAGAGGAGGGCCGTGAAGAAAGAAGCTGGGCTTGTTCAGCCTGGAGAAAAGAAGGCTGTGGGGTGACCTCATTGCAGCCTTTCAGTAGCTAAAGGGAGCCTACAAATAGGACGGGAATCAACTCTTTGAAAGGGTTGATAACTGCAGAACAAGGGGAAATGGTTTTAAGTTGAGGGAGGGGAGATTTAAGTTGGATGTCAGTGGGAAATTCTTTATAGAGAGAGTGATGAGGTGCTGAAACAGGCTGCCCGGAGAGGTTGTGGATGCCCTGTCCCTGGAGGTGTTCAAGGCCAGATTGGATGGGGCCCTAGGCAGCCTGGTCTAGTATTAAATGTGGAGGCTGGTGGGCCTGCGTGTGGCATGGAGGATGGAAATTATTGTGTAGTAGCATCTAAGATGTTTTGGGTGTCTTACCTGAGAAGCATTTAAATTTAATCCCTGTTTTAATAATAGCTGTCAAGAATAATGTGCATGGTCCAGTCACTATGTAAGGGACCAAAAAGCTGACTCCTTCTGCCCAACTTGTATTTTCACTTGTTGCATTTGTTTTAGGCCCTTATGTTTTTGAATTATGATAGCTAGTCTTTGGCCTGAGTTCTTAAGTTATACCACAGTTTTCAAGGAAAAGCAACTTGTGTTTTTATTTATATAAATTAATTTTTAAAATGAAACTAAAACTCACCCTTGTTTTTAACCCAAATGTATTTTGATTTGATTGGCCTTTGCATCCTGTTATTTGTACTTCCTCATGTACTTCCTTTTTCCAAGAAAAGTTGTAACGTATTTTAGGTTTTTTAGATACATAAGCAGTATCATGTTTGCTCTGAATATACCTTTGGTTTTCAGTTAATGAACTTTCTGGTATCCAAATATATGCTGAAGTCTTTCTAATCAAGAACATAGTGCAAAACTTTTGGAAGTTCACACAGAATCACAGAATCACCCGGGTTGGAAGGGACCTCAAGGATCATGTAGTTCCAACCCCCCTGCCTAGCAGGGCCACCAAACATACATTCGTATGTCACCCGGTCCTTGAACTTACGTTTTCAGGTCTCAGTTATTTAAGTTTTTATTTTACTTGAGATTGTTTGGAAAAAAAACATAACTTTTAATTATGTTTTTAAAAACTTTATTCTGAACTGAAAAGACTTGAGTTCTGATGTTTGTTGTTCATACTGTGCAGTTGATCTTAAGATAGTCGTAGTAGGAAGTATGTCATACCATATACAACTCCCCACCATCTTCTGCTGTCCTTCTTTTGTAGGCATGTACACCAAGTTGATGCTGTTCTCCTTTCTCATCCTGACCCTCTACACCTTGGTGCTCTTCCGTATGCAGTTGGAAAAATGGGATTGAACTGTGCCATTTATGCAACTATTCCTGTGTATAAAATGGGACAGATGTTTATGTATGATCTCTATCAGGTATCTTTTCGGTTCACGCCTTAATACTCAACATCTTTGACAAGGTAGAGGGCTTGAATTTTTGAATATTCTGTGCTTCTTGTTTGTTTTAGTCTCGCCATAATACTGAAGATTTCACACTCTTTACTTTGGATGATGTAGATGCAGCATTTGATAAGATACAGCAGCTAAAGTTTTCTCAGATTGTCAACTTGAAAGGTAAAGTCCCATCAGCAAGTTTTGATAGCTTAGTGATTCTGTTCCCTTTCATTGGCAGTTCAGGTAACTTTTTAAAAGGAGTATGTTATTTGAATGTTGTGCATTTCCCAGGTGTCAGTCTACATCAGCCAAATGTCAGTAGAATTTCCATTTAATGAGGAGAAGGCTATGCCAAGGTTGATGGATTTTACTGGTTAGATAGGAAGGAGGGAGATGTTACTGATTTTCATACCTCATTTGACTTTTTTCCAAGTGATAGCTTTGGAGACTAGCTACTTATTTACCTATTATTTAGAGTAATAGGTTTTCATACATGTCATCTACCTAAAATATTGAAAGCTATCTAAGAGACCATTCTTTTTTGTAGGTAAAGGACACGGTCTGTCAATCACACCATTGCCTGCAGGTCACATGATAGGAGGCACGATTTGGAAGATTGTCAAAGATGGAGAGGAAGAAATTGTTTATGCAGTTGATTTCAACCACAAGAGGGAGATGTAAGTTCAGTATAACTAACTATATTTCTCTGATGTGTTAAGTGTGTATAATTTGTGTGATAAATAAGTATGGAAGTAGCGGTGCCTTTCCAGATGTAAGAGAACCACTAATTTTACTTGGATTCATATCAGTGAATTTGAAACAAGCTTCAGCCCTGGGTTTCTTCATTCTGCTCAGATTTATTTTAGATTGAAGCAGGAAACATTCAGAAAGTGTTTGTATCATGCACTTGAAAAGCTTTTCTTTTTATTTTGAGGAGGGAAATAACACACAGCTTCTCTTTGTCATGTAGGAAACAGTTTTTACAAACTCTGTTTTCTGTTTCTCAGAATCTTACTTGACTTAGAAGGAACAGGAACTCTTAAAACAGTGTGCTCAAATGCAACCCATCAAGATGGAATTTGCAGTATAACCATAGAGTGTAGCTGTTTTTAGGATGTTTTTGGGATACACAATATTTACTTTCTGAAAAATATCCTAGAGGCTATAGAGCAAGTAGTTGAATGTTGACTCTTAAAAATTACTACGTGGCTTACTGGATGGTTGAGATTTAGGAAAGTTTATGGTTTTGAAATTCCTGGAAAATGTTAAAGAAGAATTTGTGGGTTTTTTCTACCTTAGCTGACAGAATATTTCTCATGTCCTGCCTTCCTCCCATAAAATGCTTGTTTAGGAGAGGAAAAAAGGCAAGAAAATAAATATCGAAATAAGGTTTACTCGTTAGTGTTTGTTAGTATGGTTTTTAATATGCATCTCACCCGATTTAAGCATAAAAACAGAATTGTAGAACGTTCAGAATGGAAATGGTCCCACAGGGATCATGGAATCCAACCTCTGGCTCCACACTGGGCCACCCAGCATTCAAGCCCTACGTCTGAGAGCTTGTCCAAATGCTCCTTGAACCCTGGCAGGCTTGGTGCTGTGACTACAGCCTTAGGGAGCCTATTTCTGGCTTAATTGAAGTTACGCTAAAGAGACTTTCAGGGAGTGAGGAAAAGAGGAAGGAAGTAAAGTGAACTAAATTGAACCTGTTTTTTTCTAGTAATTGTAAATATTTATACAGTTGATAATAAATATTTACTATATTAACCTCCTTGGAACTACTTGTTTAATCAGACTGACTCTTGGACGTCTTCTTATTCTTGGCCTGAAGTATTTTCTTTAAGCAGCTCTTTGATTTGCTTATATGTGATACCCTATTTTTTCCACTGTTGAAATATACATGGAAAACTGTATGTTCACTGTCTTATTTTTTCCTTGTAAAATAGAAATGCTGACAGTGAGTTCTGGCCTTTTTTTCCACAGCCATCTGAACGGTTGTTCATTGGAAATGCTGAGCAGGCCTTCATTGCTTATTACAGATTCATTTAATGCTACTTATGTACAACCCAGGAGGAAACAAAGGGATGAACAGCTACTAAGTACGTATTCTGTTTGGGGCTCAAGATAGCAGTAACAGTTTGATTTATTAGCCACTGTAAATTGTTTTTTTTGTTTGTTTGTTTGTTTGTTTGTTTTTAAAGAAGTTTGCTAACATCTAAATTAAGAATCTTTATTCAATTTTAACAACTTTGAATTGCTTTTTCCTGATGGTACTAACCCTGTGGGGAAAATGTTTTCATAAAAACAATGACTTGCAGTCATGTGAAAGTCAAGTGTATGTGAAAATAGTGTATTTTACCCAGTAATGTTTGACTTGAGGGATTTTTAAATGACTTTCCTTAGCACATTCTTCTATTAATCTCCATTTTACTGATGTTTGAAAAAAAGTTATTGTAAAAATTAGTAATCAAGGTGGTGGGATCTTCAAAGCTCTAGATGTGGTTAAAAGTAGTTCTTTCTGTTTTAACTCTACTTAGCTAATGTTTTGGAGACATTACGAGGTGATGGAAATGTGTTGATAGCTGTGGATACAGCTGGCAGAGTTCTGGAACTTGCTCAACTTCTTGATCAGATCTGGAGAACGAAAGATGCAGGATTAGGAGTTTACTCTCTGGCGCTTTTGAATAACGTCAGCTACAATGTAGTGGAGTTCTCTAAATCACAGGTTTGTTTTCATTTTGATACGCAGTTGTGAGGGGGGTCGCAAGATGTGTATTCAAGAGCTTTTTTTTTTTTTCTCTTTAACAGTAAGAAGTGGCTGAAATCTGGGTGTTGTCCTTATTCTAGAGTGGGTGTTTTTCTCAAGCAAATATTGTTCTTTTCAATCAAGTTACACAAAGTCCAGTCGTGGCTGCTGCCATGGTTCTTGATATTCATTTTATCACAAAACTTGTTAAAACAGTTTATAACTCTTAAAAAGGTGGATTTAAATTACTCGCTTGTGTTGTCTACCCTTTATTATTTCCACACATATTGAGAAATTTTGTAATTGGGTGTGTTTCATTCTTCTGCTTCCTGTCAGGTTATACGTTTTTATATAGCTTGTATTACTATAGATAACTTTGTCTAAATATTTTATTGTAGGTGGAATGGATGAGTGATAAATTGATGAGGTGCTTCGAAGACAAGAGAAACAATCCTTTCCAGTTCCGCCATCTCTCCTTATGTCATAGTCTGTCTGATTTGGCTCGAGTGCCTAGTCCAAAAGTTGTCCTTGCCAGCCAACCTGATTTAGAATGTGGGTTTTCGAGAGATCTTTTTATTCAGTGGTGCCAGGATTCCAAGAACTCCATAATTTTAACTTACCGTACCACACCTGGAACACTGGCACGATTCCTGATTGATAATCCTTCTGAAAAAGTTATAGATATTGAGGTAAAAATTGCCTGTATATCTTAAAGTTTTTGTGGTGGGCTACCTGGGGGAATATAAGTAAAATTGAATTTAGTTCTCTTTTTTTACCTACTGAAAATGCTTTTAGTGGCAGAAGAAAATCTGAAATGAGTATGTTGCATATATAAAGTGTTAAGGATAAATTTGTATAAAACAAGTCTTAGTAGGAAGTGCAAAATATTTTTTGTTGCTGCAGTTGAATTGGGGTCTAATAAGGTGAGCATGAAGTTGCTTTTAAATATTTATCTTACACGGTGTTTTTTTTTTTTGTCCTCACATTAAAAAAATCTCTGCATACAGTTTAGGTGCAGATCCAACTACGGATGGATTATTCTTTCTGGAAACTACTTCGAGTTTAGATTAGGGGAGAATCAAGTCAAATGAGTACAGTGTATCCTACCAGAGTAAGATAAGTGAAACTTATGAACTAAAAGAACACAATTATTTGTTAGTTATGCTGCCAGATTGTAATCAAATAGTATACGTGTGCCTACTTCACTCTGGTAAATAGTGGTAATTTCTGGGAGTCCTTTGCGATCCCAGTAATCATTTCAGTCCTGATGATGCAACTTGCTTTCAGTTTTAGGTTGGATCGGTTCAGTATTACTAGAATTGAACATTATCGTATGTGACCTGTGGTCTGATCAGTTCTGAAAAACAAACCAAAAAAAAAAAACAAAACAAAACAAAACAAAAAACAAGGCTTAATGTTGTTTTGCCTGCTAACATGTAATTTTGCCAGGTACTTCTGTTCATGTTAGAGGCTCAAAGGTCGAAAAATAGCAGCTCACCTTAGAGTATTTGCATTTAGTTATTGAAGGGAGGTGTTTCCTCAAGGTATTTTAAGGAATTATTGTAAAATGAATTTATTTTAATACTTCAGAATTAATTTTATGTTCTTATGTAGTTTGTACTAATTGACTACATTGTCATGATGTTGTCATGCTAAGGTGCCATGTGTTTATGTAAGTTGTTACATAAAGGACAAGATCATATTTGTCCTTGGTACTTAAGTATAAATTTTATCTTACCAGCAGTGTGTAGGAGAAGTATTAACAGCAAGTCAGCTACTCACAGAAAGTCTAATTTTTACTTTATTTATAAGTTGAGAAGACGTGTCAAGTTGGAAGGAAAAGAACTTGAAGAATACCTAGAAAAGGAGAAACTAAAGAAAGAAGCAGCTAAGAAGTTAGAGCAGTCTAAGGAGTAAGTATGTTAGCTGTTGTGTTCTGCTGTTATTAGTTGAGATGCATGTTCAGCCTGATGTTTCAACCATTTACAGGGGCAAGTGAAAGTAACAGTTTCAGTAGGTTTGTCTGAGTGCATCGAGGAGTCAGAATGGTTGTCTTTAGTCAGGGGTTGTCTTTAATCCGTTGTTACTATAGACCTGTTTCATCTGAATTTTGTGAACATTTTCTCTTCAACTGTCCTTGCCCTTAGTCTTAACTGTTACTGTCCAGTCAGTGTGTTTTTGTAATACTAAACCTGATGAAAAAAGAAAAGAAAAGGCTATTATTCTTGGAATACCATTTCAGGGCAGATATTGATTCCAGTGATGAGAGTGATGCGGAAGAAGATATTGATCAGCCAACTGTGCATAAGACCAAACATGATTTGATGATGAAAGGTGAAGGTAGCCGGAAAGGAAGCTTCTTCAAACAGGCAAAGAAATCTTATCCAATGTTCCCAGCCCCTGAAGAAAGAATTAAATGGGATGAATATGGCGAGATTATCAAGTATGTGGGGAGAGCAGTGGTAATGCTTAGTAACGTGTAATAGCCATGAAATAGTTCAAAAATAGATGTAATGAAAATAAAAATCAGGTTTGTCTCTCTTTTGCTATACTGTTGTATGTTGTTGCAAGCACAGTAAGTTTTAGTGGCTTCTGAAACATGATTCTAGCTGAGATTCACAGGAAGCTTATGATGGGATTGAAACTGCAAAGCATTGATCTTGGGCCTGAATTCACATTTGTTACGAGGCGATTCCAGTCCAGGTTTTTGTTTTGATTTTTGTTGCTGTTGTTTGCTTTCTTTTTTCTTTTTATGGGAGAAAAGATTAAAAACTTCTTTCGAATTTGGCATTTTCCTGCTTTATATTCCGCATAATTTTGAAAAATTTATAGAGCTTCATTAAGGGGTATCATTTAGCCTAGAAAAATCTGGCAATATTTCTCCTATTTTTATGATGAATACATAGTAGAAACCCTTAAATTAGTAGTATTCTGCAAGATATCAAAGTTCTTTTTTTTTTTTTAAGGTACAAAGGTGACACTTTCCACTTGAGCTCTGTCCATATGTGGAATTATTTAAGGAAAACATGTTTAAATTTTTAACACTAAAAATTTTAAAATAACTCAGTATTTATGTCAGAACTGCTTGTTTTTATACTACGTAATGCTTTGGATTTACTATAAGACTATTAAAAGCAAAATGCTTTTCCTCCTTTAGACCAGAAGACTTTCTAGTTCCAGAACTTCAGGCAACAGAAGAAGAAAAAAGCAAATTAGAATCTGGTTTGACAAATGGAGAGGAGCCAATGGACCAGGATTTATCAGATGTTCCTACCAAGTGTATATCAGCAACAGAATCCATGGAAATTAAGTGAGTGGCTTTGTTCTTGTTTTCATAATTTCAGAGCCAAGAGAAGAAAAGAATTATTATTGTATAATTATTTGTTGTTTTTTTTTTTTAACATTGTGAGACTGGATAGTGGCTCCCTGTATTTTTCCCACTGCACAAATGTCTTTTGCAGAAGGATCAATAAGAAATCTATGCCAGTCTAGCGTCAGGCTATTAATAATGCACATATTTCACTTTCTGTTTTGTTCTGCTTGTTACCTGTGAGACAAAAAAGTGATTATGGGTGCATTCCAGTACTGCACATCTCCTGAATCCATCCTCCAAAGTCTCAGCTGTTAGAGGATTATTTGGAGCTACACGTGTATATATGCTGATATTCTACAAATCTGTATTTTATTGATCTGTAATGTACCTTTTGCTGACATTTTACTATGATGTAGAAGAATTTTTTGTAATGTTTTCCATTTTTAAATTAAATCTCACAAAATATCTTTAAGATGTATGGTTATTGTTCTTTTGCATCTTGTTTTTTGTTCAAACTAGAGCCAGGGTTACGTATATCGACTATGAGGGACGCTCAGATGGGGACTCAATTAAAAAAATCATTAACCAAATGAAACCAAGACAACTAATCATTGTCCACGGGCCACCTGAAGCCAGCCAGGACCTTGCTGAATGTTGCAGAGCTTTTGGTGGAAAAGATATTAAAGTGTATATGCCAAAACTACATGAAACTGTAGATGCAACCAGTGAAACTCATATTTACCAGGTAAGGTGCTGGAATTTGTTACTTGTATGTACAAGTACTGAGAACTGTAGTAGAGCAGCTGTAGTGGCAGACTTTCTTATTTAACCCTCAATTGTTTGTTAGAGGAGATGCGAAACATTTCATGTGTATACTTGACTTTGACATTAACAGCTGCTGTTATGTGTAAGCATTCTCCTATGCTCAAGTGAGTATTTCTCATAAGAAGTGTTTAAAACAAAACTTGAATGTGAGGTCAGTGTTCTTCAACCTGTAGTGCAGAAGGCCATGTTTATGTCTCTGGAAGCATCAGTTTGTTTTACTCAAGTCTTAATAGCTTTGTTGTGTCTATATTTAAATTACTGCCGTATGTGACCTGGAATTCAAGATTCTTTTTGAAATTTCAAGAGGAACCTTAGAGAGCAAAGGAAAAAAAAAACATATATTGGACTCTGTACCCAGTAGTTTAGAGGAAAGCATTTTGCATGCTGTTTAGACATCAGTTCTTTATTCCTTTTATCCTTTTACAATTAATCTAAAAGCATCACTAGAATTGTTGAAAGAAGTATTTTTGCTGCTTTCCAGAGAAAAATCTGTTAGCCTTGGAAGTAGAAAGTTCCTGTTACTCAAAATTACCTTGTTCTGGCATTCTTTAAGACAACAGACTTTTGTGGGGGTTTTTTTGGTATTGCTAGGGTGTACGAAATGACAAATCTACGATTTTTCACAAAGTATTTATCTGAATAAAACTATAATAGCTCTGTATTTCGTTTCCATTTTGTTGTTATTCATAAAGGTGAAATCAATCTTCATAAATTCAGGGATTCTTAATATATTTTTTTTTTCTTTCTCATTGAAACAACTGAACAGATGGAGTACTCTGGAGACATTGAATTAGAAGATAATAGATGAGAGCTGGATATCAGAATCCTGATGTCTTTTGGTTGGATTGTGCTGCAGATAATTAGTTGCAGTTTCATTTGTACAGTTGCAGCCTTGATTCCTCCATTGCCATAGTGCACCATCCCATGTGGATAGCAGTCTTTCAGGGTAGGGCTTATTTAATTAGTTCATGTCTTGGAATGTGTGAGGAATCAAAGTAATATTTTGATGACTTAAAGTCTGATATTGTCAACTTCCCCTTTCTTAAAAAATATATTTTATAGAGAAGGTTGAAATTTGAAGCAGCTGTTTTGTAACCCGAATATATTTTTAGACATTTTCTTTGAATTCGATAAGGCCAATTGAAGAACCCCTTGGCCACAGAAAAAAAAGTTGCTTTAAAAGGCAATGATTATTCCTCCTGTGAGTCTGACTTGTTTTGCAGTCATACTGGTTCTTATTTTAATCAAGATTTTAAAAGATATAGTTCTCTTCTACTGTTTAAGTTGACTACTGAAATGAGATAATACAAAATATAATTCGTATTAGTGTAGGATGTCTCCAAAAGACTATGAACTAAACCTATGCAGAGAGAGAGTAGAAGAAAAACTGCTTTAAAAGCATGAAATAAGAATCTGGTTGTTTGTTTTGTTTTGTTTTTTCTATTAAACCATGCTTTTATTTTTGTGCACCCCAGGTCAGGTTAAAAGATTCTCTTGTCAGCTCACTTCAGTTCTGTAAAGCCAAGGATGCCGAGTTGGCTTGGATAGATGGTGTCCTGGATATGCGGGTCTCGAAAGTGGATACTGGAGTTATTTTGGAAGAGGGAGAGCTGAGGGAAGATGAAGAGTTAGAGATGCAAGTGGATGTGCCTTCTTCAGACTCTAGTGTCATTGCACAACAAAAGGCCATGAAAAGTCTCTTTGGTGATGATGATAAGGAGATGTGTGAGGAGAGTGAAATCATCCCTACTTTGGAACCACTGCCACCTCATGAGGTACAGAAACTTTCCTGGATTAGACTACTACTTTTTTTTTGAGTTCTGTGTTCTAATGCTGTTACTATTGTTTCAGATTTCAAGCTTTTCAGCAAGCACTATCTATTGCATCCAATAAAATGGTGCCTAGCGTACAGTTACCATCTATTTGTGAATATTAGATCTTAGTGTTCTATATTTGTAATTAATACCTGTGGATTTTTAAATCAGTTGATATTTAGTCCTTCTTGGGTTCCATTATGTGTTGTTGATGCCATGGGAAATACACTTATGTACTTAAGTAGACGTATGTCTTTGAAATTCGTGCATCTCTACTTCTGAGTGATCTGAAAGCTCATTAATTTTTTTGATGATATTACTCTTAAATGAAAATACTTGCATGTGTGAGTAGGTAATTTCATTTGTTCAGTTAATGAAGTACTTCCTTATCCTAGAATTACTTAAGATACTATTGCAGAGTCTTGAATATAGTCTGTTCCAGGAGCTAGATAAACATAGATAAACAACTCTAAAGTCTCTTCGGATTCATGGCAACCATCCCAGAACTAGGTACTGGTCAGTAGTGCAGCTTACTGCAGCTCTGGCCCTGGCATAACTTGGCTCAAAAGAGTCTTCAATATGTGAGCACGGAAAGAAGTCTTTTGCTTGATAGATGACTTCTAAGGCTTGCCATCCTGGAATTGTCTTGCTAATTATCTCCTCTGTAGTCCTGTAGCCTATCCATAGGCCGTGCAGTTGCCAACACAATAAGGAAAAGATCTTTGGAAAAATGAAAGGCGGTAAATAGCAGGAATTTTAAAACTGTGTACATTGTTTAAAGGTTCCTGGACATCAGTCTGTGTTTATGAATGAGCCAAGACTATCTGACTTCAAGCAAGTTCTCTTGCGAGAAGGAATTCAAGCTGAGTTTGTAGGAGGAGTGCTTGTGTGCAACAATATGGTGGCTGTTCGCAGGGTAGGTGATCTGTGTCTTAAAACTCTTTGCTAACTAATTTTCTAAATGAAAATTATGCTTCTTGTTAGTTTAAAGATATTAAATTGAATTATCATTTTGTTTCAGACTGAAACGGGGCGCATTGGATTGGAAGGCTGTCTCTGTCAGGACTTCTACAGGATAAGAGAACTTTTATATAAGCAATATGCTATTGTCTAAAAGAAGCACTTAAAGGTGTTTTTGCTTGAACTTCTGAATATGCAGAGGATTTCTCTCTGGACTTTTTGTAGTTTTCTAATTTATACAGGGGAAAAGTAATTCATAAAGAACAGTTAATTACCCTGAACATGTAAATAACGACCGTTGTTGCTCTTCATAAATATGTTGGTATGTTCCATGTTTTTGACTTTCAAACTGTTATGACTTATCTCCCACATAATGTATCACAAATGAGTTTATGACCACGAACTGTTTCTCAGGAAGGATTGGCATTGATAAGTCACATTTTGATTTGTTAGATTCCCTGCCAAAGACTACGCAATAGATAAAAGTCATTCTTCTGTTCTCAAATAAGATCAGATAGGGAGTTGTGGTTTCTTTGTTTTCTCTTTTTTGTTAGTTTTTTGTTATTTCAACAAGTCTGATTTATAGAAGAGTCTTGAGTTGTCTTGTGGTTTTTTTTTTGTTTGTTTCTTTTTTTTCCCTTTTTAAATGGGGTCTAGTTAAAATATATTTTTAACAGCCCACTTAAAGTTGTCTATATGTTCCCCCAGTGCTAATCTGGCTGCATCTTAATGTTGTTGCTTGTCTCCTCTTACTGACTTGTTCCAGTACAGCACTTCATTATTCTATATGAAGTATTAATCTGCAGGATCAAAAAACTACTTTGAAAAGGTAAGTTAAGAAGACTGGTGAAGATCCTTAGGCAGCGTAAAATCTAGCAGTTATGTGCTTCAGGGTAACTTCTGTACAAGCTCATTGAATTTGTACCTTCTAGCTTTTGCGGAGTTGTGCCAACTATAAATTATTTTAAATTCTGATTTTTAATACCTTGGAAAACTAAAGCCTTTATTTACACACTGCTGTTTGTTCAGAATGCCATGGATCAAGTTCAGGATCCCTTATCTTGAAAGCTGAGTTCATGTGATGAATCTAATGCCTTCGTGCTGTGTTTCATAGTAGTTGCATGTTTTGACAGTGGGATTTATTCTAGCGGATGATGCTAGAAATTGAACTTACTTTTTTGGTGAAGATGAGCAGTTCTTCTAATTTTGTTTCTCAGAAATGAATGTGTGCATACAAATAGCCTCTTGAGAGTTTATTTAATCCCATTTCCCCCCACCACCAATTTTGGTAATGAAAAGTTGCCTGCTTGTTTTTTACATTGAACAGCAATGTAATATGCGCTCTCTGTCTAATGTTTAAATAAAATATTTGGGCAAAGTGGCAAAAAACAGCCCTGTGGGCTATCAGTGAAAAGATAATTTGCTTTCTAATTTGTTCTTTGGCTAATAGTGTCTTATCTGATCTACAGAATATTTATTCTGTTTAAAATTAAAATAGGAGCTTGAAATTGAAGTCTTCCTTTCAAAAAGAAAAAAAAGCAAACTACAAAATACCCAAGCTGCTAGAACTAGATGCTAAAAATGTAAAACATTTGAAAGTGTTAAGTGAGAATGTACTTTGTTACATAAAACTTCCTGTCTAGGATTGACTAAAAGCTGAACACTTCTTTGGCAACAGTATTGAAAAATGTTTCAAACTATATGGACAGTCAGAACTTCTCAGAAACACGTTTTCTTTTTAGCTGTTTTCTAGCAGTGCGATGTAAATCTACATGATTTGCGATGCTTACTGGTTAATACTATTGTATTACTATTGTTGATACTAATGAACTTTTATAAAGTGCATTACTTTGTACATAGTAATTTTGGCCTTAGAACTTTTAACCGGGGGTCTTGGGGTGGGCAGATGTCCCTTAAGACTGAAGGGGATACCATAATAAATAAATTTATCCCAGAACTGGATGGTGAGGTCTCACAAAAGCAGATGGGCAGAATCACCTCCCTTGACCTGCTGTCAGGATAAGGTTGGTCTTCTGGGCTGCAAGTGCACTTTGCTAGCTCATGTTGAGTCTTTCATCAATTGACATGCCCAAATCCTTCTCCTCAGAGCTATTCTCAACCTATTCTCTGCCCAGCCTGTATTTGTGTTCGGGATTGCCCCAACCCAGATGCAGGATTGACTGGGTCCACCTCTCAAGCCTGTCTAGGTCCCTTCTCTCTAGTATCATTTCTCTCTAGTGTGTCACTTGCACCACTCAGCTTGGTGTCGTTTGTTGTCACCTACTGAGATGTTAAATAACACTGGTCCCTGGGGAATGCTGAGCTGTTAACCACAACTCTCTGAGTGCAACCATCCAGCCAGTAGTCATCTTTTAAAAGATGGTGGGTTGGAAGATAAGCGCAAAGTCAAATCAGGTAAAGATATCCAGGGAACAGAATTTTAGATCTTAGATACCTAAAAACTGTATAAGAAATTGGTGGCATTTAAAGTTGGATTCATTTTGTAGATGCAGCTCACTGTTGTGTATGCTTCATTACCTGTAAATACAGAACAGGAGAGTTAGTTATGTCAATGTGAGCAGTATTAGTCTTAAGGAATGAATGCATGTATTATCTCTTCTTTTATAATACAAGTTTACTTAGAAAATCATCTTCCAAGAAGCTTGTTGGCAGGGTAGATTTCTCATCAAATGTTTAGTCTAAAAAATCTCCCTGCCTGCATTTTAAACAGTGTACGTTGTGAACTGTTGGTGTACATCACGCTGCTCTACCAGTATTAACATAAGCACAAAAGAGTGTGTTGTTTTGGATCTATCTAAATAACTGAAAATGTTTTACTGATTTAATTAATTCCTTGTCCTAAAGGATGTGCACATGTGTTTCTGGCAGAGAAATTCTGCTGAAGAGTGGTTGCACTTCAGTGGTAGGTGAACTATTTTCAGCTCTATAATGCTCACTGTGGAGAAGGAATATAAACATAATATTTAAACATTAATGACTTGACGAGTGTGTTTTCTTACACGTAGTGAAAATGTGGAAGTTTGATAAATATGGGAAGTATCAAGATATGGGAGAACTATATTGTTTCATGCAGTGCACTGCAGATTATATTCTCTTTGATAGGTTATAAAATTACCACTGTGATACAAAGTAAAATAAATTACAATGGTTTCTGAGTAGAATTTCCAATAAGCCATGTATCAGTTTTCCCTGAATGAAAAATCAGTAGAAGCTCAAAATGCTATGAAGAAGCAAGTTTGACATATGAGCTTTAGCAGGAATAACCTGCCTGTTGTTGCATAATCCTCTTAGGTGGTGCAAGCTGGATCTGTGGTTCAGCAGCTGAATGATAATGAGCTAGGCATCTGCCAAAAGGCATAGTCTGTAACTGCAATCTGGTGTTCACAAATTTTCGTAACGAGCAAATAATTGATTTCAGTATTATAAAATTTTCTTCCATGGTAATTGTTTTCAGTGTGGGTTTTCTGAAGTGCTGCAAACTTCTCTAAAAGGTGTTTCTGACAAACATTTCTGAAGAAATTTGGAAAGGTGGTAATTTAACAGCCAAACACTTTCAGTCCAACTCTGCATGAGATTGATGCCGGTTTCTTAAAACTGGCTTTGGAGATCAAGGGAAGCTTTCATCATTTGGTACTGGCTATGGTACCGGCTATGGTACCCTTGCTGGTATGGAAGACATAGTAAAACCTTTGCCAAATAATACCATCATAACGCTGCATTCCATGTCCAATGCAGAAAGAACTTTTTAAAAATATAATCAAAGCTATTTTTTTCCCTCTATGGCCAGTAAGTACAGGAATCATTTGTATGTTAATTAGAAATTGACAAAGACTGAGCTTTCGAAACGCAGATATTAAGTGATGGCACTTGGAGCAATCAGTTTCTTGAGTTGGTGGCTTCATCAGTGCCTTCCTAGAGTTAACTTGGTTGCCCTTTCTGCACGGAGCCTGGTTTAGCTCTACACCATAAAATTGTGACACAGACAGTGGTTTTCTTGTCTGCTTTACAGCTGTATAAATCTGAACAAGAGCCCTAGAATGAGCCAGCTTAAATCACTGGAAAATGAATTCCTGCTAATAAAAAATGATTAATGGCTTAGAAGTTGAAAGCCAATTTCTTATAAAAGTTTGTTTAAAATTGTGCTTTTATATAATGCTACTGCTGTTAATCTAATGTAGAGAAATTACTGCTTCCTTTCCTGATCTTTCTAGTTCAGTAGAAAGAGCAACTGGCCTCAGAAGTTCCTGGCCAAGAATCAGAGATAAAACCATAAAACCTCAAAATATAACTTTGTAGTCATTGCTTCCAAGTTGACCTTTTTTTTTTTTTTTTTTTTCTTCTTTTTTTTTTTTTCTTTTATATCCGTCTGGATAAGCTGTAAAGTGTTGTTGTCTCAGCTGTGACTTACCCCACAGTGTTTCTCAGAAATAATCATGAAGACAGGTAGGTTATCTCTTGTTATTAGCAGTAGTACTCAGTGCAGGAAAATTGTATGAAGGATTTTTGAAAGATTTTTTGAAAGAAATGGAATGCAGATAGACATCACTGGAATTCAGTAAATATCACCTGTTTCATTTTTGTCAGCAGTCCATGGTGGTAGAAGCAGGCTTTTAAAGGTATGTTTTTTGATGACATAATATGAGGTGTTAAGGTTTAAAATAATAATAACAAAAAATAATTGTACCTTTCTAATTGGTCTGTTACCAGCTGCTTCAGGGTGTGAAACTGAGAGTGTTTTCACAAGATAGCCTCTCTCAAAAGATGGGAGTTAGTACATAAGACATTACTGCCCTCTGTTTTACAGTTTTACAGTTCTAGCTGTCCAAATCAATCCTGATGCAAATAATTATGTCTTCTCTTGTTTTTAAGGAACATGTTTAGCTGTCAGGGGAGGGTGAACCCAGAGCATGATGTGATCAAAACTTTGTAAATCATTGGCAGGTGCTATGCAAGCCATAATTATGATCTGTCTCATAAAAATCATCAGGGACTCAGTTTTTGCCATGTTGCTGCTCCTGAAGAAGCTGCACAGCTGGCAGAGCATATTGCCCATCACCTTGCAAGACTTGGCGTTTGAAAGTGTGCCAGATTGCTTTGTGCTGTTATGCTAGCCATAGATCAGCAGTATGTGACAGAATGAGGATAGGAAGCGTTTTATTTTTTGCCCTCTGTAGAATCACAAGAGTTAAAGTTGCATTTAAGGAGTCCAATCTGCTTTTTGAACCTACTAGGTACTTCCATTGTGTTGCCTCCAGGGTGTAGGTTAGCCAGATTAGCCCCTATGCTGCAGGAATCTATACAGAAATTTTGTTCTTGATGTATTCCAGTACAATTCCTACTAATATCAATGTTTGGAGTTACTCTATATAGACAGCTTTTCATGTTTTATGTAATTTTATTATGCTTCAGTATTTCTTTCATAATCTCCCTGATTTTACTAATGCACAATATTGCAAATGCAGTATAAAACTAGTCAACAGACTTTAAATCATTTGTGTATCTCTAAACCTCTTATGCTGATTAAAAGTGTTAAGGCTATTAGTATTTTTTTATGTAACCTGGTCTAAATTTAGTTTCTGTTACAGTCAAAAAACACTCTGATATTGCAAACCATGATCCTAATCTGCTTCCCGTGGAGTTGGTGGCAGCAATTTTTCAGCTGAGCTTTTGTGTTTTTGTCAGTTGATAACTTGAATAGATAATCTTTTGTGTCTATCACAGAAATTCATGACTTCTCATAGTTCTTATTTCTTTTCCAGAAGTGTGTGTGTGGGGGGGTGCTGTTGCCATTTGTGTTAAATTCTTGTGTAGAGCAGATAAAAGGAAATAACTGAGCAAATAGAAATCACATATAGTCAATACCTTCCAAATTGAATAGTTATAAAATAGAACAGAATAACAGCCTCATCCTGCAAAAATCCATCTGTTGGTTCATTCTGGGTAGCCTGTTCTTGTTTTAACACATTAATTGCTGCTATATGGCTGTTTCAAAATGCTATTTGTATATTAATGACATTACTTCCTTCAGTATTGTGCATTGCCTTTGGTCAGTTGAGACCCATAATTTTACATGTTCATTAATTTCACAAGTTCTGTTTCTATGATGGATTGCTATAGAAAGCCAGCTCACAAAAGGTAGTCTAACCGTGCCTTGGTAGTTGAGGTATTAGGACACATAGTGAAGGAAATCATCAGCTTTGTGTTCAAGGCAACCTTTGGGAAGATGAAATAACTTGGCAGTACTTTTGCTGCTAATTGTAAATAAAAATGTATGTCTTTAAGCTGATACACAGAAACAGATGATTTACATGATTTGCTTTAACATAAAATTCAAGCTTTTCATATATGTGTGCATAATGTGAGAAACAGAGACAACACTGTGTGAGCTGTATGTACTGGAGTTAATAGTTGTATACCTAAGAGTACAGAGCTTGAGTGCTTCATACTTCTGGTAATCTTAGTCCTGCACTCGCAAGGCTATTCAGCCAATTGTTCTGTAGGAAAGGAATAACTTTCTAATTATTAGTTATTTCTTTGATCTGCAAATGGAATTTTCCTTCAGTTGTCAGAACATGTGCTTTAACAATTTTGAAATCATTCTGAAATAACTCTCCTAGCTAGTTGAGCAGCCTGAAGAGAATATCTTCTTGAGAATGGGGAGGGATAGCTGCCTGAGTATTCTTGGTTTGGAAATAAGGTATGGATGGAGTGAAGAAAGAGCCCTAGATTCTGTGGAATTTAAGGAGAAATGACCAAAACTAATGGCTTTCTCAAGGAGATGATATTTCACTTTGCTTCAGAGGATTATGAATATCTTATCAACTATTGCCTATAAAATTATGCATGGGCTTAAGATTTGATTGGGGAACCTAGACAGTTTTACTGACAGGTCTTTGAGTGTGTTTTGTTCAGTTTTGTGGTCGGAGAAGCTAGAATGATGCCTGATACTGATGAATGCTTAGAATACTGTAGGCAAATTGTGGATGTTCTTGGCAATTTATGCACCACTGCTTCCAGTAACTGCATTGCTCAGTTGACGCTAACAACTACAAGTTACAAGACACTGCTTTCTCATCTGGTCATGAACTTTTAATGCATGTGGCACTCCATTCACTGTCATTGGTCCAAACAATAGTCTGTAAAATTTTGAATATGCAAAGATATTTTTCATTAATTCTCGATAATAAAGTTTTGTCACTTAATAATTCATTAGATCAATCACATGCAATGTGATTATATGAAATCTGAAATTAAGGGAAATCTTAATAGTTTAATTCCTAACTGTTGAAAAATCTTCCTTGTATTAAGTGACTTTTCTTGTGATTATTCACCTTTCTTGAAAATCTTTGAGCTTACTAAATTTGTTTCCAACAATACTAATATATAATTCTATAAGCCTTGATTTATTGTTGCAAGTATTCTGCTTTACCTTCTATGTCTCTGAAGTGGCAGATACATGCAGGTCTCTGAACAGACTTAGAAAGTCTGCTATATACCATTTTTTTTTTTTTTTTTTTTTTTTTTTCACTAATGTAAAATCTCACTTCTATCAGCATTGCAGCCCATATCTTACTGCACAGAGCTTTGACTTCCTTCATGTGACTTATGAGAAATGCTGAAGTTCAATACTGGTTGTGTCATTTGGAAAAATGTCAAGTCAACTTCTTGGCTTTTACTCCCACATCTTTTGTCATTGCTTAGTAAATTCCTAGCCCTGCAGCAGGTAACTTATGACTCTGTGTGGACAGCTGAGAATTACCCAGCAAGGCATCTTTAACGTCTAGTATGGTAGGATGTGTCTGTGCTGACAGAATGGTGTGCTTCAGGGAAGACATGGGGGAAAAGATGAAACTGGTGGAAACGGGCAGATTTGTATTTAATTGTCTAATATTTCTGTGGAGTATGCCAAAGGATTACTTTCTGGATCGTCAAATTCACACTATTTGTGATTTATGCTTTTAATACTCAGTCTGTCTCCTCAAACACAGGGCCTTTTCTTCGTTTCTGTGTTGCATCTTTTCTCTTTAAATCTGCTTTAGTTCTTGGAGAGAATTATTTGCACACCTTTTATGTTAACATTTTGTTAGAATTCTGTCTGCATAAGGAAAAATGTATTAATTTCAGTTTAGTGAAGGCAGATGCACATGTCAGCATAATGAGCCTTAAAGATCTTTAAGGTGACAAGTGATTTCTACAGTGAAGTTATTTTTAGATTGCCAACTTTCAAGGTACGTTGATTTAATATTCCTGAAGCTTTGTTGTGATGAAGCTTTGCAATACTTACTGGTTTTCTAAAATGGTAGTTAAGTAAATATGTGAAACACTAACGCAAGATAGATAGTTGCTGGTGTTGTAACTGTTCAAATGATTAGATCTTTACATCACTAGTTACCTATTGTGGAATTAATGTGGATCCATCAGCTAAAACTGCCGTGCCGTAATGCAAAGTTTTCTTTTGAATTTTTGTTCAGGCTGTGATTTCATAGAACATGAAAAATAAAGCTTTTGATGTCTTTCCATATGTATGGGAATTGCTAAATCATGACCTGAACCAATGATTGAGCACCTGGTGAAAGGACAAAGCCAGCCCTGGGAGCACAGGTGAAAGCAATGCATCTGTGTGACAGGATGGAGTGAAGCCTAGTTCCACCTCTCCCTTAACCTCATTTAAAAGGCTGTCTGCCTTTAGAGGGATCACTTACCTGGAGATCCCTCCTTTTGGAGTACTCAGGGAGCTCTGATGCAAATCTATCTTTCTTTAACTGGATTGTGACCATCTCTCTTTTTTGGGTAATTCAGAACTGGTTATCTGCCATCACCTTCCCCTACATCACATGTCCTGTGAGTTGCCTTTTAAAAGGACAATTCTGATACTCATTCCACATCCAGCTTGAAATAAAAGCTAATACAGCTAAAGTTAGTGAACACCTGTCATATGACAGCAGCTCATTTCTTTCTATGCTGTGTCTGGTTGTGATGTCCTGTCTGTCGTGTCCTTCTGCCCAGGTTCAGGCTTCTTTTCTGCCTCTGCGCTGTGGTATGCAGTGCTGTTATGTGAAGCATCTGCTTTCAGGCTTGGGTGCCAAAGGCTGGAGCTTGGAGGCCACACTGGAACATGAGTGATGTATCTCAGTATGGTCATAAAGAAGTTGCTTTGGAAAAGCAACATGTGTGTGAGTTTCTTCGACCAGAATAAAGTCTCTTTTCTAGGAAGTTCAGAATTTGAACCAGTGGTATTTTTGTGTTAGGATAAACTGTCCTCACAATCTTCAAGTAGCTTAAACTTTCATTTCTGGTAATTCACTCAAAGGGTAATCGCTATTTGTCCTTTTTAACTCAATTTCATACGGATACTTGGAACTTTTTGTTGAAAATGCTAAGCAGATCGTAGCTGATGCCTTTGAGCAAGAATAGGAGCTGTGAGGCACAGCAAACACACTGTTAGAGGAAGGCACTGTATACCGGAGGAGGTACTCCTGAGGGACACTGGCCATGGGCACTCCAGTGGGGTGGAGACTTAAAGATGCAGAGGGGCAATGGAAAACCAGTAGTGAGGGACAAGCAGGGAGTAAAGGTACTATCATGACATCCTGACCAGCCGCACTGCCCTTCTTGTGAGGAGAGCTGGGCCACTGCCAGCTGTGGATGTAGGAAACTAGAAGTGGGGAAAACAGCTGTTTGTGTGTGTTGGTTCTTTCATTTCATTTTTCTCAGTAATCACATCAGAAGTTAACTGGCAATAAATCAGAGAACCTCTCCAGGTTAGTGTCACCTCAATTCTGGGTAGACACGGCCCTGCAGGCCTACTGACCACTTGGTGGTAGAGTGCAGCCTTGTGTCAGTGTCTGAAGCAGTGTCCGCAGTTTGCGGTTAGTAGCATTACAGCCGTCATCATACGGCGTGTTTGCTATGGAACCTTCAAGAGTATATGCCGTGTGTGATTTATTTGTTTATTTGTTTTTTCTTCTGCAGAGAAGGAAATAGGAACATGAGATTTTTTTGAACCAAATGGCAGTTAATGCATTCGTGTTGCATGAGCTGTGGTTAGGCAGGCATGAGCCAGCTAGCATCGAGTGACTTGTCATTTAAGAACAGACACTAACAAAAAATGTGAGCTGCAACCATATGCAGAACAAGCACCTTTCCTGTGAGGTCCCTTCCAACCCAAACCATTCTAAGATTCTGTGTCAGGTGTGACTGCTGTTGGCTCTTGTTGAGCTGTGCATGGCAGTGCAGTGTGTGCTCTGGTGGAGGCGTACAGACATTCTGGCTGCAGTTAGGGCAAAGAGATGGAACTGGGGAGCAAACACCCCCAAGATATGTAGGCAACAGTGTTCGTGATAGAGTTGGTTAGTCCCAGGCATTAAGGATTTGGTTGCGTTTCTCTGTGAGAAAATCTTTAGCTAGTGCAAGTTCTCTGTATGATGGTGTGTCACTGCTTATTCTGAATTGCATTTCTTACTGTATTCTTAAACATCAAGCTACATTAGCTGTTCATCTCATATGTCTTTCCTGATACTGATGATTCTCTTTGGTATTGTTGTACTGTTGGCAGCTGAGCTGCTATTGAACTTGCTGGTCAAAGATCCAATGGTTTCTTGGGGTTGTGGAGAGGAAAGATCGGATAGTGGGGTGGGAAGTGTTAGTCTGGCTGCCAGAATGCCAGAACTTGTTTGGGAGAGGCTTCATCCTATGGAGAGTCTGCATTGTGTGAATGCAATGGTTGTGCTGAGACCCCCCCCACCAGCCTGGACAGATTTCTTCCTTTACCTTTTCTCACAGTAGTGCATCCACATCATTTCTGGCAGTTCCATGAAGGAAGGCAAGACTAAAACTTGGATAAGGAGAGAAAATATGAATTTTTTTGAGTTTATTAAATCATTTAATCAAGGCCTCTGCAAATGGCCTGTACAGGTCAGCAATTTGGAGGTGCAACATAAGCATAACTGCTTATAATGATCACAGAAAAATTATAAGATTGTAAAGATCAGCCTGAACAAAGTGATGATAGTGATGGGATACAAGTGTGTTTTTATTCTGTACTGTGGTTAGTGTCTATATGAACTCTAATTTCTTAATTCATTTGCTTGCTTTTTTTTCCCCCACAAGATTTTCAAACCAGATATCTATTCTGATGGAGCAAACCTTGTTACAGTGACTGTGTAGCAGATCACTTGGTGAGAACCAACATGCATGAGTGAGGTTTGAGCATAAAAAGTTGTCCCTTATTCTTACTGCCACAGCAGAGAATTAAGATCAGGTTTGGTGAGTAAGCTCTTTGTCAAAGATGTCTCACAGCAACTCATGACTACAGCCAAACATGCAGAAGACATGACAAGTACTAACAGGAATAGGACTGAGAGTGTGAGCCCTTTCCCTGACACGTCGTTATCTTATGGCTCATATGGCATTAGCAATTTCATCTTAATTATGTGTTAATATGTGGGAAACTTTTATAGAGTGTTTTTGTTGTTGTTTGTGGTGTTTTTTGTTGTTTTTTTTTTTTCTGCAAATGAGCCTCCTTTTTCTCCTACAATGGTAGGAAATGGAAAACTCCCTGAAAGGAGGTTGTGGCAAGGTGGGGACTGGCCTCTTCTCCCACATAGCTAGCAATAGGACAAGAGGGAATGACCTCATGTTGCAGCAGGAAAACTTCACGTTGGGTATTAAGAAGTAATACCGAAAGAGTGGTCAGGTGCCCAGGGAGGTATCTGAGTCACTGTCCCTGGAGGTGTTTAAGGAAAGGGTAGATATAAAAGTAAGGGATGTGGTTCGGAGGGCAATATTGGTGATAAGTGGATGGCTGGACTAGATCTTAGATGTCTTTTCTAACCTTTATGATTTTGTAATTGTATGAAATGATCAGGGGGGGAGTGGGAAACAGTGACCAGAAAAGTCAAACTTTTCTCAGCTCTGAATTCAGAAGCTTTAAAACTAGGATGGCTGTACGTGAGCTCTGTTAGCAGAGCATTTCCTCAGCAGAAAGCAAACAGTTGTCCATTCACCCCTTGGAGAGCAAGGGAAGTTGTTAGGAAAAAAAGAAATGATAAAAAATTGAAAAACAAGTCTGCACAGCATGTAGAGAGTGGACTTAATTGGTTGCATTGGGAAATCATCCAGAAAAGTCCCTTTTTCTGATTTGACTCATTCCAGACTGCCTTTCTCAAGTTGTCACTTGCTGGTATGTGTGGTAGAGTGAATGGCATCTGTTCCATTTTGCTGTAGAAGTGTGCCTGAGCATATCAAGTGAAGGGTTTGGTTGATTGCATTTCTTTTCTAGCACAAGGTCTCCAGGGGACCTTCCAAGAAAAACTGGAAAGTGCTCCTGTTAGGTATAAAAGCAGAGCCCTTGAAATCAAATGAAGCTTACATGTAATTATAAAGCCCACACAGAGATGGAAAACCAAATCCAATTAGCAAATAATATCATTCCCTCTCTCTGGGAATTCATCTTACAGTCTCTGCTGTTTGTTAATGCTAAGCGCAAACATAGATTTAATTGTCAGTAACGCTGTCCTGTTTTGCCGTTAAGTAGTACAACACTGCATTGTGCCATGTGCCTATTTTGGGGACTGGGGTTTCACAAATCTTCATGTGGTAGGTTGACTCTGCCCAGCAGCAAAGCACACACACATGGTTGGTTGCTTACCTCAAACACAGACCCTGTGGTCTGCTCTGAAGCAAGCCGGCTCCCTTAAAGCTGGACCCAGCACATTGCTTATGGATGCCATCTTTCAAACTGAAGGCATCCTTTCTTGTGAGAGGAATTAGGTGCAACAAGTCTGATGACTGATGAGGATATTAACGTTCTGGCAATAAGCAGCAAAGTAAAATAATGCTAGACTGGAAACAGGTAACAGAGTTGAAGTTAGCTGGACCTTAACCTAAACTTAGGTAAATATTCTCACTGCTTTTTGGTGTGTTTGTTTTGTTGTTTCTTTTCCTTGGATGTTTTTTAACAGCTTTGTGAAAATAACTTACAAAGGAGCCTTAATAAAATATCACGATGATTAATAAGAGATTTTCTGATAAATTTCTGAAGATTGATTTCAAAGAAATGAGGAAATGTGGGTGCTGAGAGAACAACTCTATTTTTTAAAAATTCAAGTTGAATAAAAGGAAAAAAGGGCAAGTGAGAGAGAGGAAAGCTCTGCTGATTCAATCTCTGTAAGCATTCTAGAAGTGTGACAAAACATCTTCTGCTCCCTTTTGTTTTTAGAGTTTGTTAAGAGATCTCTTGCTAATGTTCATCTAAAGGTGGCAGTAGCCTGTTGCAATTGGAGTTTTGTTGAGTGATAGGAAATGCAGATAGCAGGAAGCCCTCGACTAATCCAACGCTTACCATTAATCCCAAACAAACCATCATTAGTATCTGGTTTTATCCCACTAAGTCTGTGCTGGATCGTGAATTATGTAACCTGTGCTTTATTAACATGTAATGGAAGCTCATTATCAGGTAGGTTACTTCAGAAAATGGGTGTGTAAAAATGCACGTTTGCTGCTTTCTGTTCCCTGGTTTTGTTTGAGGAATTTCTAAGGATTTCATAAAGAAGTTAGTGCATATTTCTTAATCATTCCATAAGTAAACTTCAAACTCGCTGAGCAATTGCTTGGCAGAAAGCAGCTGTTTGCAATATTACATAGACCCTTTTTGTTTAACTGGTAGATAATGTTGATAGACATTACTTAGAAAGGGACTACAAAGCCTTTTCTTTGTCAAGGAAGAGGCTGGTCTGGTATTGAGGTGCAAAACTACACACTTCAACATCTTTGCAATGAACTGCTGTTTGTGTGCCCTCGTACGTTGCAGTGCAACGTATCTGTAACGATAGTGAGTATCGAGTGCACAGGAAAAGATGTTGACGCACACAGAGTGCCTCGTGCTTGAGGCGGTGCTCTGTGCTGGAGGGGAGGAGTAGCTGCTGCAGTTGTGAGAGGAAATCACCAGGTGGGTGCTGGAGAGAGAGGAAAGGGCTTTGAAGTTAAATGTATAAAATGCCCAGTGGCAGCGGATGTTAGGATTTTGACGTGTGGAGATTTCAGTGACTGGTGAGCAAATAGGTTCAGAGCTGTTATCTGAGTTGCATCAGGATAAACACTGTTTTGTAACTCACGATGGAAACATATGTAGGCTGAGTGGCAAACCTGCTGTAGATCCTCTAGGTGATTTTAACACATGCTACACATGATGAGAGAGTATTTTGTTCCATTTGCTAGATATTTACTTTCTGTCTATTGCTCCCTTTTCCCAAACAATAACAAATCTTTGCCAAATTGTCAATATTTGCTCAATATTGATAAAACCTGGGAGATAGGAAATGTCCCAGCAGACTGAATATTTCCAGATGTTTCCAGTGGTTGAATGCTTTTGGCTAGGGGAGATATATTAAGGGAGACCTAGAAAACAGAGCATTCAGCAGAGAGAATAATTTACCCCCCCAATATTACATCTGATTCTCAGATTAGTGAATCAAGTAATTGTTTCTGCAAGTAATTAATTCTGATTTGACTAAAAATATGCTGGGAAAATTATAATGATCATTTCTTATCCTTTGAAACACATCAGGATACCTTATTAGTTCCTCTGAGCAATTTCCTATCTATTTAAATACTGTTTTTCTCATGCATGTATCCTTCCCTGTTCTGGCCCCCGGTGCATTTGGGTTTTCAGACACACACCATCTTGTGCTGTTGTTAAATAGTGCTGGGGGAAAAGCAGAAATGTTGGTTCAGGAGAAAGTATTGTCAGTGGCAAAGGTTGGAGTATCAAGAGCCCTCCAGGGCTTGCTTGACTCTGCTATTGTCTTGTGTAGATTTCAGCCGTGTCCCTTTTTCCTCGTTATCTGCTGGGGACCAGGAAAGCAAGAGTGATTAAATATATAATATATATATATA
>NW_024884586.1:37815405-37851988 GCF_019232065.1 Centrocercus urophasianus
ATATATATGGCTAGCTTATAGAGAAGGTTAAGTGATAATTTATTCAGCTAATAAACATCCACATCGTGACACTTCTAATAAAACTTGCTTGGCTTGGCAGCTGAAGGGATGATAATAGCCCATCATCTCTTGGAAATGAAATTACACTTGAGGTAAGATGCAAAACGTTAACAGTGAAGGTAATTAACAACTGAGTGCAATAACAGTTGACAGGGTAGTTTTCCCACTGGGTTGAATTTTCAATTGAAGCTGAATATCTTGCGAAAGATTGTTGCACCTCAAACTCCTGAGTCTTCTAAGTAGTGGGTTTAAAACTTGAAAGACCATGCAAAGTTCTCCGTGAGTACAGACAGTGGTAATGTGGGTATCTGATCATCCTTTAGTAGGGAAATGAGAACATGAATAGAGGAAAAACATAAAAGATGAAAAAAAACATTTGTAATTAATCTTCTTTATATCAAGCCAGATAACTAGATCAGTTTGAATCTGTATAAAAACTGAAGAACATAGGATAAACTTTCTATTTTTGCTGCTCTTCTTTTTCTGATGTACATGGTTAAATGGAAGAACTGTGATGTATATAGGGCATTAACAGTTAAATCTTTGCATCAGAGCAGTGATTGACTTCTGGTCAGATAATTCAGAAAGATTTAAGATATTAAAGCACCAAGAAGTGGTTGATTCTGGAGCAAAAGTGAGAAATAGTGCTCTAAGGATATTAGTAGAGTTGAGTTCTCCAATAAAGAACTGCTGTCAGTAAACTTGAAATCACTTCGGGTGCTGGGTTGTTTCCAGCAGGTGGAGTTGGTGCCAGCAGCATGTTGAAATGGCAGTGAGCTTTGAGGTGCTGGTGGTGAGCAGCACTCTTACATGCATATGGCGAAAAGAGTATTGTCTCATGCCAAGACTCTGCATGCCAATGTTCTGGCATCCCAAAAAATGTGAGGATTTATTTCATTTTAAACACTTTCACAGCAGAAAAAGTGCAATAATATGGCTTTTATTCCTGCTGCTTTCCCCTGCCCTGATGCTGTACGAATTGCAATGTTGGAGAAAATGGTCCTATAAAATTCAGAATTCTCTTCCTAGTATAGTTTGCCCTTAGTGTGGTCTTCCAGACAGAAGTTCAGCAAACAAAACCCACCGTCTTGTATGCTCACAATTTTCTACAGGTGTAGTTTCAATAGGTGTCATCTCTGTAATGTTTTGTGGGAGTTGTGCCATGCTGCTTTTTACTTTCTTTCCTAAACATTAAGTGTTCTCTGTGTCACGTTTGACAAGCTGAAATAGTGATAGTACTCTAGGCAGCATCCCAAAATACTCAGAGGGAGTGGAGAGCAATGGCTGCTTTCTCTGCACCAATGATGGGCATGGGCTGTGCTGGGCAGGGGGAAGAGGAAGCAACGGGGCAGCCCTGCAGCTGCTGTCAGTGGGATGGGAGATCTGTACTGAGCAATGAATGCACGTGAAGGAGCAGGTGGTTGTCTTAGCCAAGTTAAGAAAGATGTGCCTGGACACGTTAAATCCAGCTCAAATAATCTTCTTCAGTGAGGACAGCAGATTTATGTTCCCATGAACAGGCTGTGTCTGAAATAGCGGACAAGGGATTTTCACAGGCTTTGGCAGGCGGCCTCTGGAGGGATTTTCACTGGGTGGGTGTTCCTGGAACAGATCGTACACGTTATTTTAAGGGAAAATTAAGAAATGAAAGTGTTTCCTCTCTACTCCAACACTTGGCCAAGTGTGAAACTGTTTCTTATCAAGTTTCTGCTCCACTGACCTGACTACAAGATGCCCGAAAAGTGTAGAGGAGGCTAGAAAAAGCTTTTACCATCTAATACTGGCTGTCCCTGTGTAGGTGCCCAAGGTCTGTTCCACTTCTATTTGCTGGTGTACAGGCCCAGTAGAGCTGAACTGAGGGAACTGGATGGTGCTGAAGGAATGGGAGTGTGCTTCAGAGTACTGTCAGAGTGCTGAGAATGTATGCAAGAGCACTGCACAGTGCATCTTTTCCATGCCTGTCAGCACCTTTGCAAAGGGAGATGCAAACCAGCACTGTGCACAGAGGCAACAGAAAGGGAGGGCATCTGTCCTCCGCAACTTCTCTCCATCTAAACACGTGGGAAATTTTCCTTGCCATGTCTGCTTCCCATGACTCTGTCTCCTGCTGGAAACCAGTTCCTATGATGACTGCTGGGGCACCAACTGCCAGTCAGCACTATCAAGTGTCCTGCCTGCCAGGCCCTGTGCTCCCACTTGTGTCTGTGTGGAGTCCAGCCAGAGTTCTCAGTCTTTACTGTGCAGAACTGGATCTTGCCCCAGCAGGTCAATGCAATCAAACTGGTAGGTAATTTTTCAGAATCCTTTCTGCTTTTTCTGCTCCATGGTGGTGAGAGCTTTCCCCACAGTACGGTCCATACCAATGTCTCTTCTCTTACTTGTCCTTCTAGGGTCTGGCATGGATGTTGATGCAGACCTTGATGCCTGAGCTATGTGGTAGTGTGTGCTTTGGCACTGGGGAAGGCTGGTTTTCACCAATTGGCGTAGGAGCATGTAGTGTTTCAGATGTTATGCACAGGGGATTTACTTCTCACAGATTCAGAAATTGGGGCCTGAGTGGTTACACTTTGTCTGCAAGGTTATTACCACGTACCGTGAGCAGCACAAGAAAGGTGTGTCCCACCCTTGCACTCACTTTACCTGTTTTCATTGGCACTGCTTGTGGTAGAGATAATCCAAGTTTGTAAATGTGAGTGAACATCGGGGCTTTTGTTCCATTCCATCTTTGAGCAAGTCTGGTAACTTAGTTTTACCCATTTAAATCCTGATCAGATGCTCGCAGAGCAGTGACAGACCACCATACAGTACCACTGTGCTGCTGTGGTTTCTCACAGCAGTGTTATGACCCATCCATTGCATGATCTGGATCACTGCTACTTAAGTGAAATTAGCTTTGAACACACTGCTGCTTGAAGAATGCTTCTGGACAATCAGATAAAATAAACTGTCAGGCTTCTGAGAGTTGACTGAAAGTTTCTCATTACAGTGGCTTTCTGAAGCTTTTAGTTTTGTACCTGCATTCTAACAAAAATAATATTCAAGTTCATCTTTAGCTTAGATTTTTAACAGTTGTTTTCCTGCGTAACAATCTTTTTGGCTATTTTGTTCTAATATTTATTGGCCTGTGTCTTCTAACAAATGTGTGCCCTAAGGAAATGTACTGGACAGGCCAGGATCTGTCTGAATGATCCTATCTAAAGTAGGATTGTGTGCGCTTTCATTTGCATGGCACAGGTCTGATTCTCATTGTATTATTTCAGTACAAGCCCATTGGAAATTGGTCTTGTAGTTTCTTATCTATACTGGAAGACTTTTTGAATGTATTCGTATTAGGTATTAGTGTCAAATATCATAAAACCAGGCTCGCCGGTACACAGTTTGTGTTCTTTTAGCATTTCAGATTCTGAATATACTGCCCAGGGAGTCTGTGTGGTCGCTTGATCTGGAAGTTTTCAAGACTCTGTTAGGCAAAGCCACAGCTGGCCTGTGCCGGTGTTAGATATGGTCCTCCCTTGAGTAGGATATTAGATCAGAGATATCCAAGATCCTTTCTGATGTTTCTATTCTTTTCAATCTGACTTGCATTCATTAACTTTTTCCACAGTCATGAAAACTGAAACTTTTACATGAAGTCATGAAAGGATAAAGGAAAACACTAATGCTGAGACTTAAAACAGCAAGCATGGGGAGTGCTAGAGAGCAGTGGTGTCTGAGGTTCACTTCAAAGCAAATTTGAATGCAATCTCACTAAGTTTACAGTTTGACCTTGAGAGTTAGTAAATGACACTTTGGATTTGTATTTTAGGAACACTGGACTTGAAAACGTGACTGACTTTCTTGAACATATCAGGCACAATAACATCCAACATGGATCCAACATGGCTGCAGTACTATAGAATTTAGTCCTATACAAATATAGCAAGAATGATTCCCTGAGTAACACGGAGCTCCTATGAAATCCCCTCCACTTTATAGAACTGTGTGGAAAAGTAAGGCTCTGGGCTATATAACGTGCTATGGAATCACCAGCATAACAATTCTTATCAAATCTGACACCTCCCATCTGTTTCTATATGTAGTGTGTTCAGCACAAATCATGAGCAGATGGTGTCATGCTGTCAGTGTCTCACAAGTCATGCTGCAGTCATTGGGTGTCAGCTAGGGCTCAGCTGATGCCTAACTTTGCCACTTTACCCTTAATTGTTGAAAGTGTTTCATCCATAGAAATAACCTTTTATCCATCCGAAGCCAACTGCTTGCTGGTTTCCATGGCGTGGGTGCCCAGAGAACAGGTTTTTGTACAAGCCAAGCTGTTCATCTTCCAAAGCTGCCTGGCTGCACTAGCATTGTCAACAAGTTTTGCAGAGGATCAGGGGTTGGTAATGCATACCAACTCCCTCGAACTCATTTCACATCCCTTGCCGCCCCCAGAGTTGTCTTGGCTCTCACAGCAATACATACTTTCATTCTCTCATGCTACTAATTTGTTAGCTAGGATAGCTAAGTCATCTTGCTTTACTCCGCTTGATCTCACGGGTTAGGCAGGGCAGTGGAAGAATGGCCTACCTTCATATATAAAGCCTCCCATTAGTCAAGGATTTGAAGGATTGGATAATGGTGATAGAGAGCTTAACCCTTGTTATCTGTGACTGCTGTTGAACATCTGGCATTTTAATAGGAGTTGTTTCTGGCTCAAAAATCCAATCAGCTAAATTCTTCCTCTCTGATTTTTCTCTGAAGTTGCAGCTGAGTATATTCAACTGCATTTTGAATGGCTGAATTTCATTTGTCTCCTTTGCAGTTTCCGCTTTGGCTGTATCAGGACAGAAACTGAAATTCAGTCTCTCTATCGCTGTGCTTTAGAGCCCAATCAGCAAAACTGGAGAAAGCTCCAATGTTCGTTAATTTGCCTTGAGATTGTTGAAATCCAGTTTTGGCTATACCAGGTTCAGAGAGAGCTTGCTGATTCAAAGCTTGGATGTAAGCCTGTACCTGATCACCCCAAATGGCTGGGAATCATCTGCACCTTGATTTAAATGAGACTTCTGTCAGACAAATGGGCAACCACTTTGGCAGTGCAGCTGTAACTCTGTGATGCTAAGTGACGTTCACAATTGGCAGTTCTGGCCTAGAGCCCATGGCATGGGAAGGACTTGTCCAACATGAAATGAATCTTTGGAAGACACGAAACTTCAGGAAATTAATTCCTCACCTCAGCAACAGCTTCATCTCTTAGGTTTCTTCACAGCCTATGAGAAACACACCCTGCGAGTGTCAACACCTGACTGTCTTGAAAATCAGAACAGCCAAAGTGCTGCTGCTGTCTTCTCACTTTGACGTGCTCGTCGGTATGCTCAGAAGTGAGATACCACATCAGTGATTTATTTCAAATAAAGTAACAGCAGACAAAACTCCAAAGCAATTTTCAGCCTGAGTAATCACTGCAAATTTGCTCCAAATGTTGAACAGATGGAATCTGTATATGACTTCTCTGAGTATAAACACAGGCACCCTGTCATATTTCAATTGCTGATGTAACAACACAATGTGGCTCTTTCTAAAGGGAAAGTGCATGAATTTGGGGGTCTGATTATTTGTTTTCTCAGTGCAGAGAAAGATCTGATGTGTTCACTTGCAAATAACACATGACGATTGCCAATTGATTTCACTCCATTCAAATATTTGCTCAGCTAAATGGTAATATGAGTTCCCTGCAAAAGGTGTATCCTTGATATCAAAACTCAATTTATTAATTTGCTCATAATAATAGCTTAGAAAGAAAGAAATAGCTTAATTTGGCTCTTCTGTTGCCACATCTGATCACTTCCTGTATGCAGCAGGGCATAAAAAACTGGGATGGTGGCAGTGTGTGTCTGTTCTTAGTTCTCAGCTCCCTTGGCTGAGCTGGAAGGTGGTCCTGAAGCTGGGCTCTCCTTCTGTCTCCTTACTTGCTTTCTTGACCTTAGAAAAGCAAGTTACTAATTTGTGCCTGTATACATAAGCTGGGAATAGATGATTACCTTTCTTCCATAAAATGTTTTGTGATTTGGAGAAGAAAAATGCAAATTGATATTTATACTGTTATGGCTTTAGTTAGAAATTTCAAATGAGGAGAGTAGGACTCTGTTCTTTCTCAGCTACCTGTGTTCTTGAGCTCAGGTTTTGTTACGACTGTAACAAAAGGAGGGAGGAGATGTACGACCTTCCTGCTACTTGAAGGAACAACCAGAGGCCATGCGGGGTTCTGGTAGGTTGTCTGGGATAGGTTGGCCCGATCTTTCATGGCTGTTCCCCAGGCGGGATCTGTGCCCTCTCCACTTTGCTTATGAATATGGAGAAACTTCATATCTGCTCTGATTTTTTTTCTTTTTGCTTTGCTGCTTTCATCTCCTTTTTTGCCTATCTTTGAGCTCTCTGAATTCCTCTCTATATTTCCCTATGACTCTGAAGGATATTCTTCCTGCTTTCTTTTCCTCCAGTGATGATGGGAGTTTCCTAGCACTGTGTTTATCTACTGCGTGCCTGACATTGCTATTGCTTTTCCTCTTCCCTTTCTGTCTGCTCTAAACATGAGTGATGGAACCACCCAAAGAACTGTCCCCTCCTTGTATTGCCGATGTACTGGGCCCTTCCTTTGAAAGCTTACACTGGTGCAGACGAGTCTCTTGAGATTTTTTTTGAGATGTTATGATGTGGAATACCGAAAGCCAAAAATCACAAAACCATGACATTTCCTTACACCTTTTTTCCAAGCTTGTTATGACCAAAAGCCATCCGGAGTGGAAGAGAGGCCGAGCAGTCTGATGATTGCTGTTGCTGATTGCAGCATCTGCTAGAGCCTCATTAGTATTTTAGCTTTCTGATGTAGTTGCGGGATAGATTTGCTAGCTTCATTTACTTCCAGCAAAAACTGCTTTAGGCTTACACACATAACCACGCACCCTGAAGGAGGATTTAATATGGCAGGCCTATGTGTTAAAGTTTTACATAATGTTTAATAAGAAAGCCAGCTGTCATTTGCTCATTTGTCTGACTGGGTCTTCTGCAGTTTGCAATACTTACAGCAAACTTATTTGCTGCTGGAGATGCTAAAAGTGTCAAAACCTCTTGTACACTATATAGTTTGGGAATGTGTGATCCTTTAAAATGTGTGCAGAAACTTTCTGCTTTGTCCACTTTTTAATCCTGCTCAAATCATCTATATAAATGAACAGACATGCAAATTTTCACACCTCAGACTTTATTTTACTTTTCTGTGTTAGCCTCCTCCTCTCCTTTTCAATAAATGCATTCAAACTCTTCGCTGTTGGCAGTTTCTCATCATCAGCCTCCACTCTGGATCCAGTTTTATCTGCTTTTTTTTTAATTTTTTTTTTTAACTTTTCCACTTGTTTCCCTCCACTAGAGAAAGAGAGAAGGGAGAGAAGGGCAAGAGCAGAGATTGCAGTACAGTTCTCCAAGAAGACCTCCCCTCGTGCTTGTGGAAATCAGTTGCTTTGACATCACTGTCACCAGGTGCAAAAGTTGGTCCACAAACTTCCCGTAGTTGTTACTCACTGACTGGCCTGTGAGCTCTGGGTGATCTGACATTTATGACAGGGTCTTGCTGTCTCCCCTTTGAAATTTATCATACCAAAGAGATGTCAAAATATTTATCAATAATAGCAGAACTAAGAACTGTAGTCTTGGTGTTACATCAGCAATTTGCAATATTCTGCTGTTCCACATTGTAAGTCAGTCCTGAGCATGTGTCCCCTCTGACATGTGAGCAATTACTTTGAAACACACACATCCAGTCAGGTTTTAGTTGCTCTGATTTTTTTTCTTTTTGCTTTGTAGCGATGGCTGCTCTGTCACGGCTCCTAAGTCACAGGATGGGCTCTTGATTCTCACATGATAAAGTAAAGGGAATTGAGTTTAGTGCCTCAAAGACCATGTAAGTCTCTGCTTGTCATTTACATTTTTCAGTTATGGTCTGAGTGGCTGTATGAAGCTTTGTAGGCTGTGTTACGGCTGTTCTTCCACATCCTTTAAATGGAACCTCAAATTCCTAACTACTTCTTCATCTTTGCTGGTTATTTTCATTTGACATGGAGCTGCTGTGAGTGGGGAGCTGCTGAGTTTCATCCCACTGTCATTGCTGACTACATGTGGAAATGCTTTGCAACTTTGATATGGCACCTTCCCAACGCCAAGGCTAGCTAATACTTTGTGACGTGCTGTGTATAAGAATTAAATGAAAGCATGCTTAAAGTTACATTCTAAGCGGCAGAAGAGGATGGTGTTGTTTTTGTTTCACTCTTTGATAGACAAAGCCACAGCAGAAAAAATACAGAATTTGGAAAATGAGGGTGATAAATCTTATGGAAAAACTGTCATTGGTATGTTCTGGTCTATACTTTAATCCTGTACTTTGTGCCATGAGCTCTGTAGGGAAGGTAACCCCAAATGTTACTGCTCTGATGCTGTTTTAGAGCTTTATCCCTCAATATCTCTGTCCAGAGGGGGACTCTCTGATATCATGGATCTAACTCGTACTGCTTGCAACAGGAACAGACTGTTTGCCGCTGAGAGGGCAATCACTTTTTCCTCTCACAGTTTGGTATCAGATGGAAGATGCTTTACAGAAAGAACAAGGAAGGGCATGGCCCTGTGGACCTCACCTTACTCAGGATGTGATGCTGTAGATGATGCTGAAAGACAGCCTGACCACTTGAAAGATCACAAGATTTGTGTGATCTTTTATAAGCTGTCTTCTCATTCATCCGCATGAAACATAGGTAAAAAGGTCATGATGCATTTGATTGTATCGCTCTCCCAAACTCCCAATATAGTTTTCTAAACCATTTATGTTGCTCTGCTTATGTTTTGTCACCTGAAGACTATTTAGCACCATTGACACATTTAAACTTTCATAATATTTTAAACTGCAAATTTTGAAACCTTTTTTCTTTCATGTAGGCTTCACTGTTTGAATCCCTGGAAAAAAAATAGAATATTCTTGTACTCACACTTTTGAGAGATGAAGCTGTGCCAGTATGCCTTCACAGATCCTCAAAATGGTAATTACAGAAATGGAAGTTGCATGCATGCACCAGCAACCTAGGGAGCTGCAGTACTTCAATCTCCAAATAGGTGCAAAGGCACGTAGGAAATCTGGGCCACAGCAAGTGCTTTTCCTTCTTTTCCTTTTTTTTTTTTTTTTTGCTTTTTTTTCAGTATTACTTTTTGTCACATATGGCTTTTCAGAAGAAAGCCCCTACTTAGTCTCACTGGCATCTACTTTCCCCAAGTTTGTGTGACAGCCTTGGTTGCGGAAGAAGAGGGGCTGCAGTGGGGAGAACAGAACCAGAAGGCTGCCGTGTAAGTGAATGCTGGCTTAGACACAGTGAGAATCTCCTTTTAATTCTAATTATAAATAAAATTCATAAAAATCAATTTTCCAAATTTATCTAGATCTTGAATTTCCAAGGACTTTTTTTTTTTTTTTTTTTCCCAAATGAGCAGAGATTTATCCAGAAAAGTATTTAGCTGAAGCATGCTGTTGAAATAAAATTTAGAAAGATCTCTGGTCAGCCTCAGCCTTTATACTCAACACTGTAGCTGTCTTGACCTCTGTTATTGGATTGAATGTAAACTGCAACAAGCAACCTTCTTCCAGCATTTCTGATGGCTGCTGGTTTTTCACACATTTTTTCCTTGCAGCAGCTTCACATGTTATTGAAGCATCTCTCCTGCACTGTATACCTCCTGTGCTTGAGTGCTGTATCTCTAAAGTTGTGGAAGCTATCTGCCCAGGAGATGAACACAAGGCCCAGACATCAGCTCAGGCTGAGTTGTACTTGCTGGAGGAGATGACCACGCATGGGGGAGGCCCAGCACAGCTCTCGTGACTGGTGAGTGCAAAGCAGCTGTGGTGCTACTCTGTCTCGACCCAGCTCATGATGTCTCCCAGCATCATGCTTACGCTGTTTAGATCTCTCTAGGGGTTCTTTTGCAAGCATGTTCTCCCTGTGGGGATTGTACTTTGGGCATTAACAGCTCTAAGAGTTCATCTTACTTCTCAGCACTACCTGGAGATTTTCCCATGTGTGCACAGTGTGTACTGCTTCTGGGCAGAGGCTTATGGTTTCTTCGTGTTGGTGGAGATGTGCGCAGGTACCGCTTTGGCATTCAGGATTCAGTTCAGAGGACCTACTGAGAGAGTCATGAGGTCAGCTTCTCTCTTTAGTGAGGAATTTCTATTAATGCCTGTATTTTCATCCAATATGTGTCTTAGAGTGAAAGGATGCCTTCAGCTCATGGTGAAAAACAATCCAGTCTTTGTTGAGTTGGAAGGTCAGTGGTGATGAAGGCCTTGCAGTGCTGATCTTAAACAAGGACATTTTCTGCATTTAATCTTTGAATAGATGAGCTGAGCAGATCCTGTAATACACACACTGAAAACACATTACTGAATATTCAGAAACAAAATAAGTAGCTTGATATTTTTCCTAGAAAATGTAGAATTATGACAATTAAAGCAATTGTTTTTCTCCTTTTCCCCCAACATCTTGCTGTAAATCATTTCGTTAATCCATCACAAATCTATTGAAAGCATTAGGTGAAAATCTAGAAGTCCATCGCACCCAAAACTCTGCTCTGCCTTGCTGGCTGCTCTCAGCCATCAGCTGCACAGTGCCCCAGTTCTGCAGAGACGGCCTCTGAAAAGATTTCTGGTGGCTTTTTTTTTTTTTCTAGAAATCATTCTGTAAGAACAACATCAAAAAGATGGCAGGGAACATCCACATGTATTATTTGCTGTTAATAGCAATTCCTTCTTTTGGCCTTTTTAAAGGCGACATCAGGTGAAGAAATCTGTGACAACCTGCAACAGAGCAACCTACTTAGCTCTGCTTTGAGGTGGGCATGTTCCCAAGCAGAAAGCTGCTCAAAACTTTTTGCAAACACTATTCAGCAACTTCTTATATATATATATATATATCACAGAGAAAGCATTGGGTTTTGTAAGGGCCTGCAATTGCTAATAGTTTTTCAGATTATGAAAAGTGGAATTGTGTGAGAAAGTCATTTTCTGTTCTCTGATTGCCTTTTACGTTTTGCCTGGAAAAAAAATGTGTTTCTTTTGTTGGGCTACACACAGCGGCACATTTGTGTCTGGCATGCTGCTGGTTCTGCTATCATTCAGCTATGACCTTTCTCAGAAAAACAACCTGAAAAGATCATTTCAGATGCAAAAATCAGCCACCCTTCAGTTCTGGATAAATCTTTTGCCTTCTAACCTAATGGAGGTTTTAGGTGGATTTTACAAAGGTGTGTTGCATTCCCTTCATTAGCAGCAGAAGCCAGGTCTGATTGCTCTCCTACCTTATTTGACTCAGTCACATGGCTGAGGTGTGGTGGAGTGAATCCAGGTTACTGCTCCATGCTGTTTGGGTGTCTGTACTAGAATTAAAAACAGCGTCACAGAGCACAGGACCCAGTTCATAATTTGAAGTTTGCTCTTGTTATTTACAGTAGAGTTTGCAGCTTTATTTCCTGTTCACTCTTCAAGTTCCCCCTGAAAGCAGAAGTAGTGTCTTCTGGGCAGGCTTTCTCATGGTTCTTACTGTCCTTCCCATGCTCTGTGGACTGCAGTGACCTGATTGCCCTGTCCCTAAGTAATGAAGGGTTCCTAAAATCCTATTTTTGCTGATAAGAAATTGAGGATATCCATGAGCTTTGGGATCTTCAGGAAAAAAGATTATTTGCACTTCTAGGGCTATTCCATCTTTTGCTGAGATACAGCTGCATATAGCGGAAGTATTTGGGTATGAGGCTCTCTGTCCATACAGCCAAATAAAACAGCATCCATTAGTGGGCTTAAGTACTGGATAGTAATTATCTTTATCACTTAATTGGCAGCTTCCTCTTAGCTATGGCTGGGCTACACCAGTTGGCAGCCTATATTACTAAGGGATGATGCTCCAGGTACTATCCATAGCAGACAGGAGGGAAGATGCTGCACAGCATCTGTCTCTGTCCTCAGTCCTCTGACCCGCTCCAGCAAGCCCTGCTTCCTCAAACATTCCTGCATGCCCTCACACCATGCTGGATGACATGTGCCTTTGCTCTAAAATTATCACTGCTGAAATAACTTCAGTCCCATGATTTAAAATATTTTGAATTAAACACAACTCCCTGTCCTAACATTCTTGTAAGACTACGAAGTGTTGCACAGGCTCGGCCTGCTGACTTGTGAAAGGGCTGCATGAATCATATGCCTTATTTTAGATGTCCAAAAGATCTTTAGATCTCAGTGAAGCAAAGTACACCCTGAAAGCAGGTAGACAAATACACCTGAACGGATGGCTCTCCCCTCTGTGCTAGGGCTTCTGGGGAAAGTTGACAGCCTGAGCATGATTTCAGTGCTATTTGGTACCAAAATGAAATGCAGTCTAAGTTATTTCTGTTAATTATTTCTTATTATTTTCCCTTATGGAAGTCTGCAAGGCTTCTTCCCCACAGAAACAGAAAATGTGAAGTACTTTCTGCTCTGACATCCTCTGTAAAATCAGTGGTTTGTGCCTCTTATAGCCACAGTTATTCACATGCAACAAATCGTCACTGCTTTCTGTTGTTATTTTTAGAACCTAAATATAAATGGTGCAATAAATGTAGAGGAGGAAAAAACAACCTCAGTGCTTCAGCCCTTCAGTGTTGAGAGATCAGCTTCTGAGGCTCATGCACTGGGCTCTGGCAGTACCTGCAGGAAGTGTGTGCTTGAGCTTTGCATGCTTTGTGGGAAGCCAGCAGCCACTCTCAGCTGACAGGTCTTGCAGATGAACCAGACATGACATCTGTAAAACACAAGAGTACCAAAACCCAATGGATTCATATCACATGGCTCACCAGGAGGCACATCTGATATTGTCAGTAGTAAGCCCTTTGCCTTAGGCTCTACTAGCTGGAAATAATGGAGACTCATATCAATTAATGAATGCAATGTTGTGCCATCAGCAGAACCTGAATGCTAATCCTTTATTTCTGCCTCTACACTTCAGTGCTGGGCAGCAGCAAATGTCCTTCCGTATCTGATTTACCTTTTGTGACTCCATTTCCTTGTCTCCAAAATGAGACAGTGGGTGATAGTGTTTGCAGAAGAGATTTACTGATGGGAAGATCCAGATTACAGCTTGGGGGAAGAGGTGTTTGCCCACATGCCGAACAAGCATTTCCATGTTCTTAATTTGTAATAGCTTGCTTGTCCTTTCCTTCACATTGCATGTGGGATTCATCTAGAAGAAACTAAATGGGAAGGGCCAAAAGAGACAACTTTGATCACATCTGTATTCCTGTACAGAGCATCATCTGTTAGCTGATTGTAAGTGGGTTTCCACTTAATCCAGTGGTAGGCTCAACAGATCCCATCCCTGTTTGGATGTGCCATGCCTTGTTCTCTACACTGTCTAGATACAGCAATTTGTTCCTTTGGGATATAGTCCATAGTGGTAAAGGAAAAGCCATTGGCATTATTGTATTCATTATTGTATTTGTTTCATGAAAGTTGAATGAGAATAATATTTGTGACTTTTGTTCACAATCTGAATTCTGTTAGGTTCACTCAGATGTGCCATTGGCATTGCTCAATTTTAGCAGCTTCCCACTGAGCCTCAAGACTGTAATGAAACCTGAAATTGAGCAATGCATAAATGAGATGCATCCTTCAGGAGCACAGAAAGTAATAGCTTTCCATCTCACCCGCAAAGAAGAATTAAATTTCATTTTTAGTTAGACATTTGCACATTCACATCCTTCCTCTCAAGGGAACTTGATTTCCTAATCGCTATAAAGCTTTTCAAACAGGCAGAAAGAAGGCAGAAAATAATATAACAAGCAGAGGTTTCCACATCAGGTTATCTATATAACACAGATGCTGCCCAGCTGTAGCTCATACTCTATGCCAAACCTCATGGCCAGCAGTGCTGCCTGCCAGTGCCGAGGCCCTGGGCTGAGCTGGATCTGCTTCCCTCCCACTGGTGCAGGGCACAGCAGATGAGGCTGAGCAAAGCTCACCTACTTCTCCACTTCGTTTTGACACCATTTCTGAGCCTCACTTGCTAGAATCTCTGCCCTGCTATGCCAGCAAATGCCAGTGTCTGATGTTTTAATGCATTTATGCAAGCATCCTCTAACAAGTAAGCATTGCATCAGAAGAGTGATGTAGGGTCAAGACTCAGAGAGAAGCAAGGCATGATTTTGTTGCCCTGTTTCCAAGCTGCAGGAGTAGGGTGCATCTCTTTTTCCTCTTCCTGCTAAGTTCTTTCTTAACCTTGGAGGTTTCTAACCTCCACAGGTACTGCATCTGTTACTAAGATGTTCTACATAAGCCTTCAAAAAATATTTTTGCTAGGGCTAAACCAGAAAACTGCTTTGTTTATGTGACAGGCTGTACTGGGATGGAATTAATTTTCTCCATTGCAGCCCATATGGTGCTGCTATGAAAACCAGATTGCTCCAAGGCTTGCTCTAGTGGTGTATTGGGTGTAGATGGCAAGAGTTCTGTACTGGGGAGTCTGCAGAAGTGGCCTCTGTGAGCAGTTTGGAGTTTCCCCTTTGCTGAACATAAGCTGTTGCAGCTGCTCTTTGATGGATTCACTGTGTGGCACAGGTAAGCCCATCAGCCAAGCTGGTCACATCTCCATGAAGACACATTTAAGAAAGGGAAGAAAGTCAGACAGAGAGGAAGAGGGAACACCAAGGTCAAGAGAAGTTCTCCAAGCACTCGAGCGGATCTCATTGCTGCTAATGCAAAATGCACACCAGAGTAGAGGAGAAATGTGAGAAGGAAAGAGCAGCAGAGAAACTCCCCAACGCTGTTCAGGGTGAGGGTAGGAGTCTGGAGTGAAAGGGTGAATCTGAGCCTGGGAAAGGAGAAAGAAAAGATGTAGGCTTAGTATCTGTTTCCTTTCTCACTACCTGAATTAGAAAATAAACATCAACTATCACTGCTAACAGATTAAGTAATTTTCTTCCGTGTGAAGTATATTTTTCTCACTGTGGTAAGTGATCTCCCTGTATTTATTTCACCCCATAAGCTTTATTGTTCTCTAAGTTTTGACGTGTTTTTTTCAATTTTCTCCATCTTATGGTGGGTGGAGGAAGAGAGTAAGCAAGCAGATGGTGGGAGTTCAACTGTTGGACACTGCTAACCCACCATAGGCAGCATGCTTGGAGCACCTATAGAACAGGTTTCTGCCAGAATTTCTTCATTTGTGGCTGGAGTGTCAGCCTGTAGCATAAATTCAGTTTCTTCCTCTGCTTAGAAGAACTCAAATTCTTACTTTTCTACTCTGTTGGCAATGTACTAGTTTGACTTTTTGCCTTGCTTTGGAGCAGGAATGAGGATTTGGGAGATTTCCTTATCTGTCTGTGCAAAGGATCTCCTCAGCAAGCCACAGGGTTGCACTCCCATTTTCTCTTGTGGGGTATATAACAAACTTTGGCAGGAAAAGTATTTGGTGACAGAGGATTCTGTCTTTTAGGGACTAGAATTTCTCCTGCGCTGTCTTTGAGGTTGCAGACCTTGAAAAAATCTTGCATCAAGGAGTTCAAGTTCTCACTCCAAATCAGCCAAAAGTGGTTCTTTGAAATTATTTAACTAGTCAGATGGATAATTGTTTCTTTTTGGTTTTAAATAGCCAGTCTCAAAAACGAGGTCCCAGCTGAGGTTTCTGACCAGGTACAATTACGTGTTCTTGTTTGCCTTCCCTGTTGACTGTGCTCAGACAGCCCTTTGCTTGGTTTCCCCATTTCCTATGAACCCAGTTCTACTTTCTACAGCTCTGTGGCATTATGTGAGGACTCCCCAACACTCTCCCCTGAACTTTGAGTTCTGTCTGCTGCTGACTAATTGACTAATCAGTTCCCCTTTGAATTTAGTCCTTAGGTTAAAGTATCCAATTCATCTTCCTTGTGATTTAATTTAGGCTTAAAAATAGGTCTCTAGAAAGATTAATATATTGTATTGTTCAACTTTCCTTGCACTTCCTTTACACTGGGGCAGGTTGGATACTGACACTTCTGAGTTACAGACCTGATAAAAACTTTTTCAGAGACATAAGAGCATCCTCAAAGTTCTCTTCAGAATTCTCTTTCTGTGCTAATCCCAACACAATCTTTTACAAAAGTCGGGAGTCTTATGTTTCTCTTAATTCCAGCAAGACGCTGCTAACCATGCTGCATGTCTCCTTGTGGAGAGAAGACAAGTTTCTCTTGTTTGATCAGCAGTCCTGGAAAATAAAGCACATAAGTTCCAGTAATAAACTAGTTTTGCTATAGAAGGAAATACCTTTATTGAATTAGCTCAAAAGGTTATAAAACTTACTTAAAATCACCTATAGAGATGCCTTTGGGCTCAGGAAAGCCTTTGTGTTTGTGGACAGTTTAAACTGAATCAGTTCTGTGGAGTAAACAGATGTGATTGTTTTCCTCTTCAGGCAAACCAATCTAGCTATAACCTTATGAGGGTATAAATCACTGTGCAGACTCCAGGAAACTCACCAATGTAGGTTGATATGGCCTCAGCTTCATATCTCTTTAATCAACTGTGAAGACAAGCCTAGTGAGGATATGGTCTTGTGCTACCCATGAGTTTGTTTGAGTTTTTTGGCTAATTTTTTGACTCCTTGTCTCTTACTTCCCAGTTCCTAAGTAAAATTGGTTTTGACTGTAGACTGTTGAAGTATCAAGGGTCTGTTTTCTGTGTGTTTCCTCGAGTCACAAGGAGTTGGACAGTAAGGCAGCCAGTACTAGAAGAAATAACAAGAGTTCCAGCCTTGTCAAATTATTTTTTGTGTTTGTCTTTTTAGAAAACCAGTACAAACAAGAATGCACTTTGGTCACCAGAAAAGAAGCTCAAACAGACAATCCATCTATATCAATCATCCTATCAATCTTTCTCAATAATACATCTGACTAAAATCTTTGTTCTCAAGTTATGTGTATGGCTTGAGAGTGCCTGGGAACGTGCAGTGCAGAACATGCAACTGATTTCCATGTATTGAAAAACAAAAGTTGTCCTGATGTTACCTGTTGTTATCTGTTCTGTGGTCACTATACCCTTTTGCTTGACTCTGGTCAGGCTCATGTGCCATAATGATCAACAAATCATTATGTCCAAACCTGTGTTTTGTTCTCTTTAATTCCAGCATTTGGGAGAAAAACAAAACCTCTGCAACCTTAACTTGGTGAGTACTTTTGTTAAAGTTGAGTAAACTTGAAAGGCAGAAGTAGGCTGGAAATGAAGCCTCACAGCTGAAATGCTTGGATTGTATCTATATTTCTGTGCTATGCTTTGAGGGTAACTTAGACCCACTGCCTCTTCAGTTGATACTCAGATAGTTAGAGCCAATGCTATGGAAATGTGAATCTGATATGTATGCTAGTAATATTTCTCTTCCATCTTCTCCATCTTGCTTGGATGGTTGGTTGAGAACTTCTGTTATTGCCCTGAAAGTGTCAGATAATTAAAAAAATTATTTGGCACATCCAAGTGTGTGGAGGATGTTTACTGCTCCTCAGTAGCAGTAATTATGCATCAAATGGGAGAGTGAACCTTCTGGAGACTGGAATTTCCTCTAAAATATGAAGCCTGTGGCAATGCTGTCCCATGTTCTAATTGCACATGTATATATAAACTTCTCCCTAATTTTATTTGGATATTTAAAAGATAATTTGTATTAAATCTTGTTTTGATTGAAGAATTAGTTCTTAAATGCTACTTCTGGGTGTCAGTGATATAATTATCACCAAAGAAGGAAATGCTTTTAACCCAAAGTACAGATGGGAAGGCTGCAGCAGAGAGCTGCTGCATGAGGGAGGACTCAGTGAATAAGAGGCAGAGAAAGGCCATGCAGGTTTGGAGCTGTGCTGGACCATCTACCTAAGCAAAGCTAATGAGTTTTAAGTGATGAGTCGGGGAATCAGTGCTCCTGTATGGCTTGAAGCAGTGGAAACAAGGGGCCCTCACTCTGCTCTTTTGCTCCATCTTGCAAATACAGCTTGAGAACCTGGACAGTGCAGAGTCAGGGTGATTAAAATCCATTATTTAGATAGATACAGTTATTATATAATTGAGTCTCAATGAAACTGTTCACTTGTAAGCATCAGTCTGAAACATTACCCTTCATCAAACATCAAGAGAAAAGAAGCCTTCAAGTTTTCATTGACCTCCATTCTTTCATTTTATCTCACAGCAACTAACAGTATTCCTATCTTATTTTCTTTGTATTGAACCTGAGATCAAAGCACTAACTACAATAAAACTTCAAATTGTAATCAATTTAATAAGCACCAAAGGAAGTGCTTTGACTAAATGAAAAGCTTTTAGCCACGTCTCTGCCTAGCAGCCTGTGCATGCTGGCACTGCTCTGCTCAGTGTCTCGGCTCCACTTGGCGCCTCCACATTCCATCCCTTGGCAGCTCAGGTAGTGCCTGTCCTTCTGTGCTGCTTCTATCCACCTGCTTTTCCCACTCCGGGAGTGTGAGCAGCTTTAGTCTATTCAGCTCGCATGAGACAGGCCTGAGTAATTACACCTTGGAGACTTTCCTGGAGCTGAGGATAAACATCAGGAAAGCAGAGGTTTATTTACTCCTAATCTAAGCAGAATTTACACAGTTCTTGGTACCTAGCATGGAACTTTTTAGTTTATGACTTCTTTCGCTTATCACTGCCCAAAAGCAGTCCAAAAGCAAGTAGCAAGTTGCTACTCAGGCCATTTCCTCTTGGGGCTTTCAAATACCAGGGATGCATTTCTAGAACTCCTTCTATTCTTTAGTACATAAAGCTCCAGTTATCTACAAGTTTCTGATGTCAACTATGCTGCAAGTATCAAACTTTACTTTTTTACACACCAGTTGGAGTAACAGAATCATAGAACAGCATAATATCCTGAGTTTGAAGGGACCCACAGGGATCACCGAGTCCAATCCCTGGCTTCATATTGGACCACCCAGCATTCAAACTCAGTGTCTGAGAGCACTGTCCAAACACCTTAAAATGTGGCAGCTTGGAGCTGTGCACATTACCCTGAGGAACCTGTTCCATGCCCACAGCCCTCTGGTGCAGGACCTTTTCCTAACACCCAACCTAGCCCTCCCCTGGCACAGCTCCATGCCATTCCCCCAGGACCTGTCACTGTCATCCGAGAGCAGAGCTCAGCGCTGCCCCTCTGCTCCCTGTGAGGAGCTGCAGCTGCCATGAGGCCTCCCCTCAGCTTTCTCTGCTCTGGGCTGCACAAACCAAGGAGCCACAGCAGCTTCCTATATGTCTTAGCCTCAGATCTTTTATTGCTTTCATAGCCCTCTTTTAGATGCTCTTTAACGCATTTATGCCCTTAAATATAAGAAGACAACCCCTCCCCTCACCCGCTGGCAGTGGTGGGCCTGGTGTGTAGTTGGCCCTATGGCTGCAAAGGCACACTGCTGGCTCATGTTGGCTTCCATCTACCAGAATGACCAGTTCCAGTCTCATATCTCCCAGCCTGTACATGTGGCCAGAATTGTTCCCTCCCCGGCACAGAATTCATCAGTTGCTCTTATTAAATGTTGTGTGGTTGGTAATTGCCTAGCCCTTTATCAGCAACTCTTTATGATGCCTCTCCACCCTCAAGGGAGTCAACAGCTTCTCCTGGTTAATTGTCATCTACAGATTTAGTATAACCTCAACTTGTATCCAGTGCATTTATGAAAGCATTAAAGAGAACAGGTTCTAAGGAATCCCACTAGTGACTGGACAAGATATTGCTCTTGCAAAGCAGACCACAGTTCAACAAATTAATTTTCCATTCAAATTGTGCTGCTGATCTGGAATGCCAACAACGTAGGCAATTACATGGGCACTGCCTTCAGAATTGGGAAGCAGTCTGTGCTGACTGGTTCTGCCTATTCTCTACCAAAGGCTATATCAGATAGGTACAGGGCTGTAGAGAGGACTAGGACAGAAAAAGTGGGAAGAGCAAAATGAATACGTAAGACAAAGGTTACAGCATCAGAAGACCATAATCTGCTGTACAGGATCTTCTAATGGAACTGATGATATTGTCTGATTTCCTCCTCTTTCTTTGCCTTCTTTCATCTTCTGTTTGTAAACAAGAAGGGATGTAGTGAGACCCTGCTTGTCTTTTCTATTCCCTGAGGCAGTTCATAGTGCTGAGTATAAGGGGAAGTAGGAAGATGAGTTAAGTCTCACTGGGGGCTGCCTTTTGATACATCATGGGTAACAATACCTGTGCCATGGAAGGACAGACACGCGGATAGAGTAAAACTATATTGCTGAAGTTTTCTTTCCAGGTTGTTCTGAGAGATTAGGCCTGTAATTCTGGGGCAGGTGGGGCTAGTAGCAATGTATCAATAGGACAGGAAGGCAAAAGAGCAGGTGGGAGAAGGTGTGAAAGGTATCTTCCCAATATGAAACACACATGTGACCATCCTGGTGTGACACTGTTGGGCTGAAGCTGCTTGTTCCATCATTCTATGCTGGTTGTGCAGAGCACCTTCATGGTGCTGCAGGCCGATACATTCTTTGCGATAGCCGATGCAAATTGTGCATCAGTGCATGTATCCTGCTTACATAGGTAGAAATATATATTTGAAAATTATGATCATTTTTATTCCACAGCCTCAGAATCCCTGATAGAAGACTGCTCTCAAAACTCTTTCATGCCTCCAATCTGACAGATGTCAGCAGTGAGTGAAAAAAAGCAAAAACAAAACAAAACTACCAAAAAAAACAAAAATAAAAACAAAAAACAGTTTGGATTCTTTTAAATTAGAACAGCATTTATCAGTCATTAGGTATCTCTGGTACACAAGCACTATGCTAACTAGGTTTATGATGATAAACCATGACAAATACATGGTAGGAAATGTCCTTGTTGTATATTCTCCTGCAGTCTCATGAGCGCACTTGAGAATGATTATAATGATCTATGGAGCTTGTACTAAAACTTATAGGCTATAAATGATTTTGGTTCTTGAGCAGTAAGCAGACAGCACTGAATCCTCAAAGAAGGCCACAGAATTGTTTAAATGCTTTCAGCAGGAGTTTTAAATCCCCTCAGGACTTTGTTAGTGCTTGTATATTTTGTAAGATTTAAATACTATGGTGATGAGCAGCAAGATAAAGACACAAATAAAATAGCAATAGCTACTGCTGAAATAGCTGTATTTGGGTCAAGGACTGACTAAGTCCATTTGTTAGAGATAAATTAGTGACAGTTTACCCTCACCTGGACTTATTTGACCTAACAGACTTCTGCAGTGTGCTGCCAGTAAGGTTAGCTCTCAGAAAATGTTAATGCAGAGTCTGTGGGTGGGTTTGTCAGTGAGGTCATCTTCCAGTTGCAAGGAGGGACTTCAGAAAAGCTTACAGTGATTTATATATATTTCCATTGCACAAACAGACCCTCACAAGAGGCAAGTGGCTTGCAAAAGACTTTTGTTCAGTACTTAGAAATCACCTTTCAAAAAAGTATGTAAATGACCAGCAGAATATACTGAAGGGATAGGTTGTAATGGTCCTAATTCCTACCTCTTGGTCTTCTTACTTAAGAAGTGTCTGTTACCCCCAAGGTGAATTGAGAACAGCCATCCTTTAAAAGCTTCTTAATTACATATTTAACTGGCTGGAACCTTTCCGTCTGTTGGATGATAAACCTGCCTAAAGTACATATTGACAAAAGATACAGTCTCTTAAGTAAATAAAAGACAGCTTAGAAATTTCCTCATTGGATATTTGCTATTGAGATCAGAATATCTCACAGAGGTATCATAGAGAACATAGAAATAGCATGGAAAAATTGACAAAAGGAGAAATTAATGCAGGAAATAGAATGGTCTTTATTCAAGCATTTGATCCAGTTGTGCTTAATGAAGGAAAGTGCATTACTGATGCTTTTGAAAGACAAATGAATTGACCTTGGAGAAGATTTCCATGGGGAAGTCATGCTTTAGCAATCTGATAACCTTCTATGATGAAATGACAGTCTTGGTACATGAGACTTGAAAGCAATGAATGTTGTTCACCTCGATTTCATTAAAGCTTTTGGCACAGTCTCCTTAAAGATCCTTATGGAGATGGTGATAATGGGATGGATGAATAGACAGCGCAGTGAATTAAAAACTGTGTGAATAGCCAGGTCCAAAGGGAGCTAGTTGGATGCCAGTAACTAGAGATGTAGGTCAGTAGTGGGTCTAATCCTATTCAACACCTTCATTTATCATCTTGATGATGGGGCAGAGTTCATCCTCAGAAAGTTGTGGATGACACAAAACTGGAAGGAGTGGCTGATAAACCAGGGGGTTGTGCTGCATCCAGAGGGACCTCAACAGGAAGAAGAAATGAGCTTACAGAAACCTCATAAAGTTCAGCCAGAGGAAGTGCAAAGTCCTGCATGTGGGGAGGAACAACCCCTGGCACCAGTAGTTTTTCAGAGAAAGACCCAGATGTCCTCATGGACGCTGCTTTGAGCAGGAGCCTGCAATGTGCAGTTACCAGCAAGACAGCTAATGGTATCCTAGGCTGCATTAACAGGAGTGTTGCCAGCAGATGTAGGGAGGTAATTCTTCCCTTCTACTCAGCACTGGTGAGGCCACACCTGCAGTGTCCAGTTCTCCCTAGTACAAACCACATACATGAAAAACCACATAGATGAAAAACCACATGAAAAAGTCCACAAAGGATCACTTAGACATTTAAAGGACTGGAGCATCTCTCCTATTAGGAAGGGCAGAGAGAGCTGGGACTGTTTAGCCTGGAGAAGAGAAGGTTCAAGAGAAATCTTACCAGTATAAAGACCTAAATGAGGTTGCAAAGAGAACAGAGACAGACTCTTTTCAGTGATGCCCAGTGACAGGACAAGAAGCAGTGGACACACACTGAAACACAGTAAGACTTCTGAACATCAAAAATGACTTTTATACTGTGAGGATAGTGAAACAGTAGAACAGATTGCCCATAGAAGGTTGTAGATTCTCCACAGAGATGTTTGGAGATATCCAAAAGCTGATCGGACGCAGTTCTGGACATGATAATCCTGCTGGAGCATAGGATTTGGACAAGATGACCTCTAGAGAACCCTTCCACCCCAATCATTCTGAATTCTGTGAACATTTCCTGTAAAGTGACTGTGAAGGCAGAGGATGAGCTTATAACTTGATTTGAACTTAAAATTGAACCTCTTTGCTGTAGATAATTCAGTGTAGGAAACAATTTCTTGGTGCAGTTTTTTTTTCTCCCAGATCAAATAGTTTGAACTGGAGTGTGTTAGAGGAAACACTTACCTGAGACCCTTGGGAGTGAAGGAGCCACCTGCAGGAAGAAGAATGCCTATAATTAGATGTGGTAGATGAACATAAGCATATCTGGGTGCCAGATTACATGTTATGCAATCATGTTCATCCTTTGCCACCCACGACTTCCCCTGAAGCATACTTTAGCTTGGGCAATATGAGAACAGCACAGGGGATCCTGCATCCTCTTTCTTTCCAAAGGAAAATGTTTAAAGCAACTCAGCAAAAGGTGAATCTCAGCTGACACTTGGAGAGATCCTATGATGCAAGGTGCAGAATGGTACTGTGAGACAGTCTTACAGAAGGCAAGAGCTGTTCACAGACACCAAATTGTCCTGTACAACATTACAGCAATCCATGCTATGGCACTTGGACTGTCTTTTACAAAGTACACTCTCCACAATTACACTTTTCATGCAAAGCAGTATAGAGCTTTAGGGTTGTATAGAGTATAGAGAATAGGGTTGTAATCAATCACTACTGAATTTTCTGATGTTTGCTAGTAATTAGCTGAGACCTGTATTTAATATAAAACCTGCAAATATCTGCATTGTTTTTACATTGGATTGGCCCAAAATAATCAGAAAAATGTTTTACATTGCTCAGCTTGTCTAAATGCTTCAATGTAGGCTGTGAATTCTTACCCTTATGGAGCATCCATCTTTTTAAAATAGAGTAGCCTGCGTGTCTTCCCTTTTAAATTGCTTTACTATAACATGGTTACAAACAGTAAGCAAATAAGCATAACACTGTAGAAATCTAGTGAATGCTATTTAAAATTTACTTTCAGGTTCTTAGCAATATTTTCTGTATTTAATAATGCACATCTTGCTGATAAGCTAGGCACTAAAAAGGAACCCTGCATATGAGATTCCCTAATGACAATTAAGGAACAAAGGTTTGGGGAATGAGTAACAATAAAAGCTAAAGATAACAGTTGACTCTGGATCATTCTGACCTTTGCCAGAATGCATTTGGTTACAAAGACATGAAGTAACCTCTGTAATCCTTTAAGTGAGGTTACTCCAATCACAAAGAGATCGTAAAAATAGCCCTCGAAATGTAAGAGGTTTATTTCAGTGGTCAGCACCCTAGACTAGGTGTTCTAAAGAAGCAACAAAGAAAATTATTCATTACACATAAAGTGTGGAGGCTTCTTAATGCCTACAGTACAACTTTCAAGCTGGGGAAAATGCACTTTTTTCTGTCTTCTACACAACCTCTTACATCTTAGTTCTGTCTCTCCCTTCTCTTCAATACAAACAAGATATCTTCTCTTACACATTAAACTTTGACTTTCTTCCCTTCCTTTCTTTCTCATGTGTTATTGCATTCCACTGTAAATATGACCAGCCATGCATTTTTCACCTTGTTCTGCTTTAACTGTGTGAAATCCTAAGCATATTCTATTTTGGGAACAACCTAGCTTTTGGCATCCAGTCCTCAGCAACCTGGAAGTAGGGTGATGGTTAGTGTCCAAGGCTACAAATCAGATTAGTTTGGTTGCAGAGAGATATGAGATAAACGTGTCTAAAATTCCCTGTACTTTTCTCTTGCCAGGACATTTTAAAGGGGGAAAATTAAAATCTTACCATATCCCATTGAAAATCTCTCTCATACAAGGTATCTATGTCTTCTAAACATTCCATGGTTGCTGATGTAAAAAGAATGGGAAGAACAATTTAAACCTTACTGCAATAAAGCAAATTGGATTGTGGCTGTTAAGTTCAAGTGAAAGCTTCTTGTATATGAAGAGCTTACAACTATTTGGCTGGCGGAAAGCCATACGATCTTATAATTAGAAGGGAAACTCGAGATGCTGGCAATTCTTACTATTCTACTGGCTGCATGTGTGCAGGTGCAGAATCACAGAGGTACTGCAATAAATTGTGAGGCATGAGCAGCAAGAAGAGAAGGCAGCATGCCTCTGCTCAGTTGTCAGTACTGCCACTGCCTCCCCATGCAACATTTTCTTACTGTAATTTCCATTCTTGTTTATGACCTTGATGCCAAAGGCCCAAAAGTGATGGGCTAGGTTCTCAGTGCAATGGATATTCTGCAAGCACAGATCAAAAGGCAATTTTTGAACCCAACCTCAAGCTTGACATCAAATAGTAAAATAAGATCCAAAAGTATGCAGACATCTAAATAGGAGTACAAGGGATCCTGTGGAAACATTCTGCGTACTACCAGAGGCACGAGGCTCTGGCTACCAGCAGCCTAGTTAGCTGGTAGCATTTTGGTGACACTGTGACAAAAGGGATTTTAAATATGTCTGTGGAACTTCATGGAGCTGCTGTCTTGTGTGAGGGATAAGATACAGAGATACAGTGAGTATTAGGACTTCAAGTAAGTGGATCCTGACATGCAATCTGATCAAAAGCATATGTTGAGCCCTTTGAGAATGAATGAAAGAGCTAGAATGAGATGTAAGACTGAAGAGCTGAGAGTTAAAAAGATGAGAAAGAGAAGATATTCACGCAATGCAAGAGGAGGAGAAAACGAAGTATCTAGGCAGCAGCAAAGGAAAATGGTTTTTAAGAAGGATTTTGAATTAGACAAGTAGCTAGCAGTGAGACTAGTAAAAACAACCTGTCAGGCTAAGACGTAGCCTGGGCACAAAGACAACAGTGAGAGTCAGAGTGGCAGGGTAAGTTTATCCCAACTAAATTAAAGAAGAGGAAAAAGATAAGGTAAGAAAGACTGCAACCCTTTTGACTTTGGGTTAGTAATCACAGATATTTAAGTAGGTACCACTGAGAGAGATGGATTTGCACTCAGATATACCCAGCTGGGACAGAGTAATAGATCTGACAAATCTTTACACAAAGACAGCAAATGGCTGGGTTGGCTAGTAACTGAGGAGATTACCTGAGAACAAGAATTCTGGGAGGGTAGACAACGGAGAACGAAGCTCTGGGAATTAGGCTCAGCTGTCTGCTGCTGCAGAGCTGGGAGGTTGTGGCAGAGGATGCAGGCTCAGTTAGTCCTGAGCTGTGCTTAGAGCCAGGTTCATAGAATCATAGAATCATAGAATCATAGAATCATAGAATCATAGAATCAGAAGGTTGGAAACGACCTATAAGGTCATCTGGTCTTCTCATTACTACTGCTACCACAAGCTACTAAACGAGGTTGTTAGACATCCCAGTGGGTACAGTATTTTTTCCTCAGATGTTCTCTCTTTTCTGCTCTGCCAAGTTCTGCTGGGTATGTTTTAGCAGGAGCAGACATCTTGTGAGGCCTTTTGCATGCAGAGAGGAGGCTGTCCTAAAGGCCAGAGCTTGGCCAGCCACAACAGGCAGCAAATGTTTTGTGGGAGTGATGACAACAAAGGCCTCACACTTTACTGCACTTTCCGTAGCACTTGCCCATTCCTTCCCTCTCTTCTCCAGCTGTCTTTTGGAAGGAGCTGGTGGAAGAAGAGCGGACTCAAAGACAGATTTTGCCCCAAGCAGAGATGCTTCCTAGTTTGTCCACAGAAAGTAGCTGTATAGACTAGGACCAAGAAGAAGGATGACTGGGCAGAACTGTTCATGGAGAAATGATCATAGACAACATGTCTATGGCTAAAGGCCAGAAAGATAGGATTGGAACCTTCAGTTTTAGTCCAAGTCCATTTCATGGTATAGTTTTGAGTGAATCCTCTCTCTCCCTGCTGTTCAGCTATCTGTTAAGGTAAAGATTGCATTAATTGATTAGTATGAGTTTTAACGGAAGCATGTACAGAGTTTAGAAACTTCTGCATGATCCAGTTCTTAAAGTGCAAAATATCCTTCTCACTTTCCATAAGTTATTTTGCTAACTAGAGATTTTTCCATTTCCTGATTCCTAATGTTGTTTCATTACAGGTAAAAAAGATAAAGCCAGCTCCATGAAGTTCAAGAAACTTTGCTAGTCTAAGGGAACAATCTGAAGACCATGAAGCTGTGGGAGGATGAAGGTCTCTTCAGTTTTTTGAAAGGCATCTGAATCTAGAAAAACTTCTCACATACATTAAGCCAGGAGACTTCAAGTGGTTTCCCAGGTTACAGTTCATTAGTGTCTGTATCACAGAAAACCAGGGAACATAGTAAAATAAGGACACTGCAGATTTCATTGTTGCTTGGTGCTAACAGAGAACTTGCTTCTTGTGTAGATAGTTAGACCGTGGTACTTCAAGTATTTTTAACTTTTAGAAATAGAAGAGCTTATAGAAAGGATCAGACATAATTCCACAACTCAGAGCATGAGGTAGTGTTCTTCTAAGCTGATGGCATCTAACAGCCACTGTAATATATATGATACCCACAGGTGGGGAGGATTCACTTGCTCAACACTCTGCTGAGTTCCTCTTTCTAGAATCTCCATGCCGATTTCTGACTGCAGGATGGATGGCTTGAGGCCTTAGGGACTGTTGAAAAACTGGCACTGTGGACTAAGACATCTAGAAAACATAGTGACAAAAAATGAATGTCTTTAGCATCCCCACCTCACCCGAAGAAAATATCTCATTCAGCTACACAGTGAACTCAATATGCTAATTAAAGGTCACAAAGAGAATGAGGAGATTTTCTGTACTCTTGTGCATTCTGAGGACCAAATCCTGAGAGTTGCTTTTGAAGCAAAGACTACAGAACCTGCACCTGGCTCCAGCAGTCTCAGTGGCTTATAGATACAGGGATTTTGGTGCACAGAACATCCTCCAAGGACCAGGGTCACTAGTAATCAGTCTAGGTGGCCACTCATCTGTTGAAATCAGTGCTTGTCGTACTGCCTAGTGCTGCTTCCCATGTCCTTGTACTGTCCTGCCTTGGATGTATCTCACCAGCTCTCTTTTCTTTCTCAATCTCTTTGAGTAAGCAAATTTGATGGTCATTGTTTAATAGTGCCCAACACTGTGGCAACTGGCTGTCAGCAAGCACTCCTGGACCACAGCACAGAATAACTGCAGAGTAACAGTGAGAAAGCACACAGGCAGGAGGAAACAGTGCATATTTTTTTGTTTATCAAATACAGTCTAGGTAGCCTGAGTCTGACTTCAAAGACAAAAAGGTGATCCCAGAAAACAAAAACAGGCTTTCTCAATCCATTTTCCAGTTGCAAGAGGAAGAAAGGGGATTTTGACAGAAAGCAGAGTAGACTCCTTCCCCAATTATTTTTCTGACTTTGCAGATGGACGGCACAGCTCACTGAAGAGGTTATTGGTACATTTAAACATCAGTTACCTAAATCTACTAATACTAGAATCTATGGGCTAATTAATACTTTCATCAGAAGTTACCAATGAACAAGTGTTCTTTACTGCTGAAGGTCTCTGTGAAACAACTGTCTGGAACACATGAAAAGCTATTGCCAGTAGCAAATTACCATCACAGAGAACTGCACGAATATAAATCTCATGGAAAAAGTGGCATGCTCTTTATTTTGTGGTTTTTATTTTAGCAGTCACTCTTTGGTCCATGTGCAGCATCTCCCTGATTCACCCCTTTGGCTTCTTGGTGGGACCCTGTATGGTTCTGCAGTGCTGGGAAAGACTTGCGTGTCCTGTGTGTTTAGCACCTGAGACAGCTTTCTGTCCCTAAAAACTCCTTATCTTTCTTCAGTCTGATTTTCCTGTCATGACTCATACTACCTCTGAGCCACATAATGCCAGCATATAATGCCAGCATTTTAAGCAGCATTAATGTCATTGCGTGTTCTCAGTACAGTCACTGCCTCCTGAGAGAATTTGTGCTGCACTCATCTCTGAAGTAGCAGAGTTGCTGTGTACCCCAGGCACAGACTATTTATTTTTCAAAGGCAAAAAAGGAAGTCACAGCAGGACGAGTAACTAACTCTGAATCAATCTAACTGAAAAAAACTGACCAACAGCCTTTAACACAAATAAGTCCTGTATGAAGGTTTCACTGGGTCTTGGGCCTTGAATATCAGTTTGAGAGATCTAGGATTCTGACTTAGCGAAGGGAACTTGAAGACAGAATCACAGAATCACCCGGGTTGGAAGGGACCTCAAGGATCATGAATCTCCAACCCCCCTGCCACATGCAGGGCCATCAGCCTCCACATTTAATACCAGACCAGGCTGCCCAGGGCCCCATCCAGTCTGGCCTTGAACACTTCCAGGGACAGGACATCCACAACCTCTCTGGGCAGCCTGTTCCAGCACATCACCACTCTCTTGGTAAAGAACTTCTCCCTGGTATCCAATCTTAATCTCCCCTCCCTCAACTTAAAACCATTTCCTCTTGTCCTGCAGTTATCAACCCTTTCAAAGAGTTGATTCCCCTCCCCTCTGTAGGCTCCTTTTAGGTACGGAAAGGCTGCAATGAGGTCACTCCGCAGCCTTCTTTTCTCCAGGCTGAACAAGCCCAGCTCCCTCAGCCTCACAGGGAGGTGCTCCAGTCCCCTGATCATCATTTTCACATTCTGCTGTCTAGCTGCTCCGTGAGACCTTCAGCTGTCCCAGAGGATTTGATTTATTGTGTTTTAATTTCAGTGTAAACTGTTCACTCATATAACTGCTTGTGGGCTGTCTTGGTGACTGAAAGAGATATTCTCACTTTGCTCCACAGAGTATCAGCCATAATCATGGGAAGCCTCAACAGAGTCACACACCCTCTACCTCAGCAAGCTACTACCGTACAATGTTGCTGACTTGAGCTTTCATTTGAGTGGTAGCTTCATCCTTCCGATGAATAAAGGTGAGCAGATCCAGACGCGGGATTGGAGAAATTTTAACTCCAATCTGGTATACCAGGCTGGATGGGTGTGTGCAACAGAGCACAAATGCTGCTTGAATTCAGGCAATCAAAGAGTAACAGCACAGGATAAGATAGGTCTGGGTAACACTGTTAACATCACCTTCAGATGGGATTATATTTGCTACTGTGGAAATGTGATGAGGAAGCTAGATGCCAGATGCCACCAAAAGACACTTTCAGCCAATACAAGTGGAATGGACATAGTAATTGATGAAAGGACTAGCTAGCCTCCTGCATGGCCTGGGATGTCTTTCTAAATATTGAACAGCACAAAATAAGAGAAGCAAAAAAATATATATATCAAAGAGATCTAATTATAGCAACACCATAGATTTTCTGCTCCAGCAGGGCTGGATTTATGGGAGGATCAATTTAGCAACTCTGCTGTGTAGATAAAATACAAATCAGAGTAAGATCAGCCATATCATAAACTGCATTTGTTAGAAACTGCTACATCCTTTAATAGGAGCATCAAACCAAGACAAACTGCACAAAATTCTAGTGTTGTTTTAAAACTGTTATCTTACAAAAAGCCATTATAAATATAAGGTTCCTTCGTGATAAAAGATCTGGAGAAAAAACAGACCAACACATCACATAATAGCTCCTGAACTGTCACTTCTAAAAAGGTGAATGTGTCAGAAATGATAGGGACAAGCTAAGTGTGCTTGACTAAAATTCCTCATGTAGCTCACAGTAAGTTTACTAAGAGCCATAGACACATTTGAACACATTAATCTGCAAATGTAGAACATATGGGGTGGAGAGATTGTAGTAATTAGTTTTCCCATGGAAAACAAGGAATAAACTAATAATTGTGCAAATGCAAAAAGCATAGAAAACAAACAAAGTAAAAGCAAACATGAAGATATGAGAGTGGAAAATGCTAGTAGAAAATGTCCTGCATATTGGGCCATATGCAATAATTATTGTGGAGCTGACAAACTAGTAAAATGAAAAACAAAGTACATACTGAGACTACAAAAGCAAAGACTTTCAAAGATGAGATTTGATATATATACATGTATTTTTAACCTACACATTATTAGCTTGCAAATCACTACAATAAGATATGATGTATGATATATATACGATATGATGTGATGAAAGTTAATAATTTTCAAACTTCTGACGGGCCTTAAATGCAAATACACAAAGCAAAAGCAGCAAAATATCAAAAGAGAGTTAACAGCTTCTTCAGGATCAAGAGAAGAAACTGGAATTTTCACCCAGCCAGAATGAGTCATGTAACGGAGAGAAAAACAGTGAGAAAAGTTTTGGAACACAGAGAGGATGGGTAGATTTTTATCAAAGTCACGTAAAACCTGTCTATTGGGAATGCTCAGAAATCTTTGTGGACTGAACACAGATACACAGACATCAGGTACTGTATTGCCAATAGCATAAAATTCCCCTTGACATGATGGAGGTATCCTGCAGTGGTACATTTCAGTGCTAGATTTACACATCTAAAGACAGGGAGTGATTCAGAGCACTTCAGCGTTGCCACTAAGATCCTGACATGCTTCTGTGAATGTACTCAAACTGCAACTTGGCTCTTATAATTAAGGGAGTGAGACAGTCAACTGTTGTCTTATCTGAAGCAGCCCTTTAGCATGAAATCACAACAGCTGAAGTTAAATTCTGAAAACAACAGAGATATCACTTTCTTCTAAAGTTTTGCAGAACCAGCAAGATGGACACAGTATCTGTACAAGTCCAACTGACTCCACACATAGATCATTCTTTCAAAGAATATGAATAGTCATTACAGAAAAAAGGCAAAACCATGTAGCTGGAAGATGCTGAAATGTTCATTCTCTCGAGATTTAAACAGCAGCTCTAAGGCACAGGCCAAACAACAGCTGTTGGAGGGAGCATTCAGCAATTGCTGAGGCAGGATAAGTGCCGAGGATTTCCTTCATTTCCAGGAGACATGCACTCTCACTCCAAGTATCTTCTTTGGAAACTGTATGGTAGTGAAGCATGAAAGTACCACTATTCTAAACTGAGTGGAAAACACTCTCTGTTGCTAAGGGAAGTAAGGGCTTAGTTAATTCTATTATTTTGTTCTCAGTTGTCACATACATATATGGGAATATAGAATATGCCTCATACATTCCAGGAATGATAGCTAAGAATTCACGAATTCCTTTCATGTACAACCTCTTTCATAGATACAATCTTAGTTTTGCTGTTTCCCTTCTAATAACTGCCATTCTTGACTGCAGTGGGTGGATGTGTTCCTTCCTGAGCTCCGGACAAAGAATGCTCATAGCTACATGGTACACAATTTGGCACCAGCTGAGTTGGGCTTTAGCTGGCCTCTTGTGTCTGTTTCACTGGGCTGCCCTTCCCTCTGAAGCTCCTTCTTTAGCTTAATCTTCATAGATACAGACTAATATTAACCTTTTGCATTTTGCAAGTACACCACTTTTAAGTAACAATTTAGCTCCTTCTGGGATAATGAAGTATCAGAGTAGTGAAAAACCAGACGTGCTGCTATTGTGATAACTCTTCAAATATTTTTGGCTACCGTTCTTGGATTTGCACTTTGAGGCAAATTGTACACACATCATAAATATAACTACAATGTAATGGCAACGCTTGCCTTATACCTCCTTGGTACTGAGGAGTTTGAAACTTAAAATAGTGATATGCTTGCAGTTTGGGTAGTATTAGATAGACAGATGGTATGCTGTTCTCACTTCGTAATCATCCAACCCTTCCACGGACCTACGTAGATAAGCACATATCACTGACTGCCTGGTAGTCAGCACGAGAACACAAAAGGTTAACTTGCAATGTGTGTCCAGGTAACCAGAGAATTGTTAAGTGTTTTTTGCGGTGCTGAACATGTTCGTGCTTGCTGTTGATTTCCTAGGGTTTTTTTACATCTATTCATTTATTTCATAGAATCATGTGAGTTGAAAGGGACCTTTAAAGGTCATCTAGTCCAACTGCAATGCACAGGGACACCTACTGCAAGATCAGATTGCTCAGAGCCCCATCCAGCCTGACCTTGAATGTTTCCAGGGATGGGGAATCTACCATATTCCTTTTAATTTAATAATTCTTGCTAGAACTGAAAAATGTAACAAAAAGTGGTGATGCATATTCAAGAAAATTTCTTCTCCTTTCCTGTTTGCACATGCAACTGAACAGTCTTGTTCCTCTCATGCACTGTAGTTGCTGCATTAATTAGCTTCATAGCCTATAAATGAGGTCCAGTTTTCAGGGAAATAGTTACATTTCCTTTGAGGTTTCTGCTAGATAGCGCAGAGATTCATGTCATAAGTGTCCTAGTTCGTTCTTTGTTACTCTTGTTGTTTTTTTTTTTCTAACATATTATTAAATATCCAGCCCATTTTCTAAGCCATTCTCACTATTGGATGCAGTGATATCACTCTTTGGTTTAAGTGTCTTTTTTCATTTGACTTTATCAGGCTAAAACAACTCTCTTTTCCAACTGTGTAAGCTCTGTCTACAGTAGCTGTTTTGTTCCCTTTATTTGTAGCTGCTCTTGTCTCAATGTAATTTTTTTTATTTATTTCTCAAATATTACTTTCATTAAACTTTTGCTTTTTTAGATAAAACATGAAACAAGCATTGCAGAAATGCATAGGGAAATTACTGTATAAAGAAACAGTATCTTTTTTTTGCAGCTATGGAAAAAGTCTTTGTTCAAGAAATTCATAAGACATACAAAAGGAATGAAACTGTTCAGCTTCTCTCCATGTGCATTCTACTGGATTTGCTGAGGTTTCTCAAAAAAAAATTTTTTTTTCTAGGTCTCTATAGAAAAGGTCATCTTAACTCCCACTTCTCTGAGTGTGTTTTTATATAAGCCTCAAAAATGCTTAAAGCACTGAGGAGACATTCACATTACATTTGATTTCGTATGTTGCCCTGTGTAGATGCTTATCTAATCAGATGGTGATTTCAGAACACCTGGATCAGGTGTTATAATCACCTGAGTTCTGCAGAGTATTTGCTTTCCTCTTTCTCAGCTTGTCCGCAATTTTCAAATTGATGTAAAGCACCAAATCTTCCTGGGATGACTGTAAGTAATTCTCTTTTTCTAGGAATTGCTGTCTTTTAAGGAAAAGATTTGATTCTTATTAAGTTGGAAAAAAAAAAGAATCCCATAGATTTCTCCTGGAGTTGGTTCAGCTTGTGTTTGAGGCCCCATCTTAACTGTGGCCTCATCAGGGTCCTGATCATAACATAAGTATAACTGGTATCCTGAGCAATAAAAATAGTCCTCGAATGCTTTGAGCTGGAGATGTTGTTGAACTGACAAATGAAAACTTAATTTTATATTCTTTATAAATTTTACAATACAGGCTGAGTTCCCCTCAAACTTTAGTGTACTGCTGGCTATGCTACACTGAGAGATTTTTATGGCTATATGTTTGTGTAAGAGTTCATATGTGTATGTGATTGCATGGACCAATGAAAAATATCAGGCTTGTTCATGATTCTTTGTCCCACCTGTATTCTGCAGCAGACAGTTCTTGTCTCTGTGTCTTTTTGGAAAGTTTTAATTCTTGGTTGTTTTTTTTTTCTGAAAAAAGCAGAGCAACTGATACAAATGCAGAGAGCAATGCATCTGCCTTGAGGCTTTTTTTTAATTTTTTTTCCACAGCAGGCCTAGTCCAGCAAAGGTAAGTAAGGGGTTTGAAAAGGTAAATGGTTTCTTTATATCTTTGCTTTCATAAATGTCTCCCTCTTACTAATGTTACTGAATAACACCTTCACCTGTGACTAGTTGGAAGATACCTGCTAATATTCCTATTCTCTGACACGTGGGCAGATGGGAAAGAGTGAACGAGAGAGATTTGTATGCTGCTTCTTAAAATTGAAGGGCAATCACTGGGTTCATTTGGGGTTGCTTCCATCAGCTTCTATGTAATTAAACCTCATTAATATGAGTGTGAGATTAAAATCAGTCCCCCTCACATTACTGTTATGATAAAGGGCATTTGGGAGATATATAGGAAGCAATTAAGTTTCTTAGCACAATACTACAGCAGGAACTACAGGAGACATTGCATGAACACAGATGTGCATGACTGGTCAAAAATGAATGTTTGCCTGGGGACTAACTGTGAATATAGATGCTCTCTGTGTGAGCAGCAGGAAAGTATAATCATGTGTAGAGGATGAGAAAAACGAAGAAACAATTTGCCAGAGGGCATGAAGAGTGGCACAGAGAAAGACTTTAGAGGTAGAAGGCCAGGCAGAAAGGCAAGTTTCAGTTGTACAAGGAATTGACTGGCTGTATCTTGGGGATCTTATGTGATCAGCAGGACAGAATTTCACATGACTTTGTAGGTAAATCTAGAAAACATCAAATGCAGATTGACAGCTGCAAAAAGCGTGTGGAAGGAAAAAAGACCATGTGCAATAGGACTGGGTACTCTTTGTAGAGATTTTAACAAAGAAAATGGTCAAGTCATATCAGACTGGAAAAGAAGTTGATTTTCCAGTATATCAGTAAACCGTAGTATTTGATGAATCTGAAGTTAGCAGTAGCACTTAGCTTTGGGTCCAGAATTAACTTCTAAAACGTTTGTGGATTTTGCACATTTTCACAAAACATATTAGGCTAAATGCTCCAAGTTGAAATGACATCAGCAGAGGAGACAGCAGCAAGGTTTGGTAAGATCAGGATTCCAGAGACAAATGCATCTGAATGTAGTTTGTGTATTGAAACAGAAAGTAACAGGATTGTTCAGGATTTCTGAACATGAGCCAGCAGTGCGCTCTGGCAGCTCGAAAGGCAAATGGGATCCTGGGCTCCATCAGGAGAGGGGTGGTCAGCAGGGACAGGGAGGTGATCGTCCCTCTCTACTCGGCTCTTGTGAGGCCCCATCTGGAGTACTGTGTCCAGGTGTGGAGCCCTCAGTACAAGAAAGACATTGAGATTTTGGAAAGGGTCCAGAGGAGGGCGACTAAGATGATCAGGGGGCTGGAGGACAGGCTGAGGGAGTTGGGCCTCCCCCAGGAGGACAGGCTGAGGGAGTTGGGCTTGTTCAGCCTGGAGAAGAGAAGGCTGCGGGGTGACCTCATTGCAGCCTATCAATACCTGAAGGGAACCTACACCCACGAGGGGAGTAAACTCTTCAAAAGGGCTGACAACAGCAGGACTAGGGGAAATGGATCGAAGTTGAAGGAGGGAAGATTTAGGTTGGATGTTAGGGGGAAGTTCTATACAAGGAGAGTGGTTAGGCCCTGGAACGGGCTGCCCAGGGAGGTTGTGGATGCCCCGTCCTTGGATGTGTTTAAGGCCAGGTTGGACGGGGTCCTGGGCAACCTGATCTGAATGTTGTGTGTTTGGTGGCCCTGCTAGGCAGGGGGGTTGGAACTACATGATCCTTGAGGTCCCTTCCAACCCGGGTGATTCTGTGATTCTGTGATTCTGTGATTCTGTGATTCTGTGATTC